>NC_084998.1:14577115-14627115 GCF_963854185.1 Sardina pilchardus
GTAGTGCTATTACGAAGTCTTTGGAAGGCTACATTTTAGTCGCTTTGTTATGCTAATTGTGACTGACATCAGCGAGAGATCAAAGGGGCGTACAGGCTCATATAAACTCCGGCTGTATCTACACCGTCAGTTCGACACATTCCTCAGCACTGGTAAGCTGCACGGAGAGATCTGCGGGACATAACTCTTTTGGATAGTCAAACGATGCCCTCCCCTCTCCAGGATTGCTTACACGAATTCAGCGGATTTACAAATGATTATTAATGGATGATCTTCGATGATAAAGGATATAATTTTTGGATTACCCTGGAGCGCAACGCTGACGGCGTGATACAAGTGAGTAGCACTTTAGACTTGATCATAATGCTCGCATAGTTTGGGTAGAGAGAGTTTTACTGTAACTTAAGCTGCATGGGAAAGAGTCTGATTGGGATGAGGCTGTTTTTACAATTGGTATAGTTATATATCATACAGACTGGCCCATGGACTATTGTGTAAAGGCAGAGGTGGAATTGTTGGTTGGCTCCGCGCTACGGACTCGTGATTCATGCAGAAATAAATTGGGACAGTAGGCTACGAAAGTAAGACTGTCCACGTTTGAACCTGATGTGGCTGAGGCAGGGCTAACTTAATTTACTTCTTAGAGGTGTACGTTGTTATATGATCCATAAGCAGTAGACCATTGAAAATAGATAGACACTTCTAAAGATAGACGCAAATCATGCAGATTCATGTACCTGGAGTAGGCTACCCTTTTCAGGTGTGGGTTGATATGCGAGATCAACAGTTGGAGGGAAGCATATTGATGATATGATGGTTGTCTTTACATTATGTTTTCGAATATGAAACAAGTTTTAGTAACCTGTGTAGCCTACAGGCAGACACACACCACTGAAAAAGTCTGTCATGTCAGCCTTTTGGTTATGGACATACTTTGCAAATGTATTTGGAATGTAGGACAGAGTGCAGTTCAGTCATATGGTGGAGGTAGGCGATACAGGCTACTATTTTTGCCTTAGTCATTAAAAAGTCACCATAATTACTTAATATCATTAAGAAACAGCAAAAGCCTATTTCATCATGGTATAATTGAGTTAATTATTTTGTGCGCAATTGCATATTAATCATGCTTCTCTGGCTGGATTCATTAGCGAAAGACTTTCTGTCGATAGTCTTTCGAAGATAATTCACAAAGCACGATGAAATCACCAACAAGAAATGACGTTACAGTAGAATACAACAGCGGTGTTTATGTAAGCTTTGACAAACAACATACACGCACACACTATGCTTGGTTCCGTGCATAATAACTAACAAAAATGTGTGTCGGTATAGTCACAAATTGTTAAAGATTGTCTTTTACTGCATAATGCTGAAGATCAGGTTCGGAACTGCAGTGAAAGTTTGAACTTGCATTCACCTAGTCGGATCTACAGGAAATGAGCGTAAAGTGGTAGGTTGTATAGCTGAATGTTATAAGTCTTTCGCTTGTGCTACCGTGATGTTATAGCTTCATTCATATTCTGACAGACAGAAGGGAGACCTACAGAGAGTTTTGGTGCCATGACCTCCGGCGACTTTTGATCACCTCTCTTCGTGCCAAGAACCTGTGGAGCCATTACCACACCTGCGTTTCTGAGCTGTCCTGCTGGGTCTACACCGTTGCGATGAAGAAAGCTTTTCTTATCCTCCATCTCATCCTGCTGTTGTCTCAGTTATGCAGTGGAATCAAATGGCTGTGAGTCCACTTTCTTTCCCCCTTTATGTACAGTTTTGCAACAGGAGCTGAAACGGATTAACTGTGGAATTTGTATTCTCCGTCCCTAATTAGATTTCTTTAGCCTACAATGTTACTGCCCTCTTGTAATGATACTCAGTCCAGTCTCCTGACCACTCTAAATCAAAGGCTTCATTGGGAATAAAGTTGACCTCAATGAACTAATCCCCGTCGCCTTATCAAAGATGTGTATTCAGTTCTTGATAATTCAGGGGTGTGGGGAAATCCTGTTCAAATAACATTAGGCTACTGCTGGACAGAACAACTCAAGTGTTCAAAATCCATTTTTTGCAGAAGTCGCCGTGTCGTGATTTGGTGCTGTTTCTCTTATGTGAATCAGAGAGCGGGAACGTAACTAATTGACCGTCTCCTTTTTTCCGAAGCACACACATCTCGCTGTGTGTGTGCCGCCACTGTTCCAGCAACTTTCAAAATGATTTATTGTACGGAACAGATGCCATCGCGGGACTTAAAGGTTTGGGGATTTAGGCGGCCAGATTTACATTGAGTAGTGGAGCACTCTCCCACCACAGTCTTGATAATGTACAACCCGCTACACGAAACAGATGCGGCCATAAACACCTGTGAGACGGGGGTCGCTGGGAAGAAAAGGGGAAAGGAAGGTATTCGTAGTTCATCATTGGGCACGGAGCCCTGGCCCTGTCGCAACTAATCCAAAACAGGCCAAGGTGCTTCGCAAGGCTGAGAGAATGTTGGTGGTAACAAATCCATGTGAAAAAGACACAGGAACAAACTGCAGGCTTCAGTAGGTAATTTGTGTAGTTAATTGGCTCCTGATCGTTTAATGCTGGCATCCCAGGGTGTGGAGATTTGGACTGGAGGTTTAACTATGATTGGGCTTTTCAGTTGAAACCTGTTGCTGTGGTCAGTGCTGCCAAAATTCATCTCTGTAGGCGACATGAGCGCAGTTGCTCAGACAAGAGGTTGTTTCAGTCCGAAACACCTCCTCATCTGTGGTCAGGCACAGTGGTCCAGGAAATGTGCTATTATTCATTTCTCCTCTGTACTTTTTAAAGTAGGCCTAAATATAGACAAAGTTTGAAAGCATATCATGTACTCTTGTCCTTACAGTTTTTGAATGTAGAAGGTAATATAGATGGGCTTGTTCATAACAGTAAAGTTGCGTCTGCCGATTTGGGCTCGCCAATGCAAATGTGTGTTTGTTAACAAATGCATCCCCCCCCCCCCTCCCCCCCATTCCAGGGCCTTGTCCCAGACGCCCTCCAGTATGCACATCAACAAGACCCAGCACTGCAAGGTGCTCCCCGGCCTGGTGAACTCCCAGGCCCAGCTGTGCCGCAGCAACCTGGAGCTCATGCAGACCATCATCCATGCCGCCCGCGAGGTCAAGAAGACCTGCCAGAAGACCTTCACAGACATGCGATGGAACTGCTCGTCCATCGATTCGCCCAAGTACCTGCCGGACCTGGAGCGAGGTACTGCTCTGAATGGGCCTGCATGGCGCTCAGGACATGTGGGGGTTAGAGGGGGTAGTCACAAGGACCAGACTCTGTTTCAGATACCTGGTTTAATGTGTGTGTGTGGGGGGGGGGTGTATGACTGTGCTGGCTTTTTCAGGGGAAGATCAGAGAGAGTCTGATGTGAACATGCTGCGGTGTCTGCCATATTAAGCTGGATAGCATGTGTGTTCTGGCTCTGATTCCTTACAGATTCATGCACTGCCTGATATTTAATATGGACATCCTACTATGAAATGACAAGCACTGAAATGGCCGATAGCATGTTTTAAAGACTTGCCAAACAATACTCAAATTGTATTAAATTCTTGAATATACTGTGTGGATAAGGTTTAAAAAGACGTCAGTGCTGAAGGCTATGAAATCATTCTGTGACCACATATACCTTAAAGCTCCATTGATGTTGGCGGACGACTCTGAAAGTCCGATTGTTTGCGAGGAAAATTTACGAGGGGGGGGGGGGGGGACTTTTGAGGGCCACTGATGGTGGTCTCGCCGTTCACAGAGGAATGTTAAACGTACCCACCTAAAAGGACACTGTGCTCCGCTGTGCTGCCGGTCAGTGAAAGACCAGTGCGTCCACCCACCAGGCTGCCCACCCATCCCTTGAAATGATACCGCTCCCAAACCGTCCCCGTCCGCACAAAGCCCCTCTCTCTCTCTCTCTCTCTCTCTCTCTCTCTCTCTTTCTCTCTCTCGCTGCGGTGTTTGATGTGGTCATGTACTTGGACAGAGAGTGTGAAAAACCAGCTTGTTTTTCATGATGCCCAACAATAGATTTCATTCTGCGAGGGGGAGATAGGATTGAGTTTGGCAGCTGAGACAGGACACAAACACATTTTTATGCGGTGTTCTGTTCAACACCAGATGTGTGCACATAATTGCCTCACTGTTTGCAGTCGGGCGAGCATGTGAAATATTGCTCCATAAAAGAAATGGTGTACCATATTAAAACAGATTAAGTAAATTCATTAATTAGGTTTGTGGAGAGACTAACTTTCGCGAGTGCTTCTCATGTTAAGAGGTGACCAAGAAAGACACGTGATGGGTGCTGATGCCAAGGGAGGGACTCGTATGGATCAATGGTCATTTGTTATGGTCCACTGGTCCTCTGGGCTAGGTGGTGGAGACGAACAGCCTTGGCTTGACTTCTTAAGAAAAACCTTGTCCAAAAGAGAGAATGCTCTGTGCCAGCACGCATCTCCTTCTCTTTAGAAACCTCAGCTGCCCGCGTCAGACTCGAAGATTGCCATGGAAAACAAATTGGACATTCATTTTTTCGCCCTGAAAGTTTTCAAGCCAAAAAACCATGGACATAATCCATTATCAAAACAGGCACACATACTGTACACATACCCTTCAGAAGTCCTAACCTAAAACACAGACTGCAATATGTAAAACAGTTTATTTTGAAAAGATGCCTGAAAGAGGCCTGAAAATAGTCTACTACGGCTCTCAGGATAAATAAAGCATCTATCTATCTATCTTTCTATCTTTCTATCTATCTATCTATCTATCTATCTATCTATCTGTCTGTCTGTCTATGTATGTATATTCAGCTTTTGTGTTTTTCCTTTTGTGTTGTGTAATGCAGGTACGCGAGAGGCTGCGTTTGTGTACGCGCTGTCAGCGGCGGCCATTAGCCACACCATAGCGCGGGCGTGCACGTCGGGCGACCTGAAGCTGTGCACGTGCGGGCCGATCCCGGGCGAGATTCCCGAGCCGGGCTACCGCTGGGGCGGCTGCGCGGACAACCTGCACTTCGGCCTGGTGGTGGGCTCCAAGTTCTCCGACGCGCCCATCAAGATGAAGAAGAAGTCCGGCGGCTCGCACGCCAACAAGCTCATGCACCTGCACAACAGCGAAGTGGGACGGCAGGTGCGGTGGCCATTTAGTCAACTGTCCACTCCTCTCCTCTCCTCCACTTCCCTTTTCTCCAAATACAAGAACAGTCCAGTAGAACAATACATGACAAAGACTGTGAGAAAAAAACAGCCCCATCCACTTTCCAGGTGTAGAGTCCCCTAATTGCTAAAATATTTTATTGTCCTTTTAGTAATGTTTTGTTTAACCAGGCTGTTACATACCTGAAACAGAAGACTCTACTCTATTCCAAGTGAGCTATGGCCTAGAAAGGCAGCAACTAGTTAGAAGAAATACAAAACATCAAAACACAATACCATGGTGCAAAATAGTAGTAAACATAATGGAAAATATGGATATATAGGACAGAAGATCAAAAACATTCTCTCCTCTGTGCAAAGTCTCTGAGAAATGTTTCTGGTTATGTAGAGATGGTGTTGTGATGGTAAAATGTGATGGTCTACGGTTTGCTGTTACTTTGTGTTGACCTCTGACCCCTGTGTGACTAGGCTCTGAGGGATGCTCTGGTGATGAAGTGTAAGTGCCACGGCGTGTCCGGCTCCTGCTCCATCCGCACCTGCTGGAGGGGGCTCCAGGACCTCAAGGAGGTGGCCATGGACCTGAAGACCAAGTACCTGTCGGCCACCAAGGTGGTGCACCGGCCCATGGGCACTCGCAAGCAGCTGGTGCCCAAGGACATCGACGTCCGGCCGGTCAGGGAGAACGAGCTGGTCTACCTGCAGAGCTCACCGGACTTCTGCGCCAAGAACGACAAGCTGGGCTCTTTCGGCACACAAGACCGGTGAGTGGGAAATGCCCTGGGTGTCATGGAAAGCAAGTGTGTGTGTGTGTGTGGGGTGTGTATGTCTGAGTGTGTGTTGGGCGTGTGTGTCTGAGTGTTTGGCTGGGCGTATTTTTGTGCATAAATGTTTGTTTTTGGGGTGACTGATTCTACAAAAAAAAGTAAGTTCTTGGAAATGTAGCTTTACATTGACTCAAATCAGGGCTACAGCTGTAGCAAATATATAATGGTAAATCAAATATTGAATGTTGTATAAAGAGCATTCATCTGTAGTTCCTTTTGCAGACTGTAAGTCTGGCCATTCCTGATTCGTAGTCTCAGCATACTCAGAAATGCAGAGGAGTTCTCTCTAAATGGTGACCTCCTCCATTTACAAACACACACACACACACACACACACACATACAAACACACACACACACACACTCGCACACAGGGCACACACTCACTTTGTTTTTCCATAGTGGGCCTTGTGTCTTTCAGCGTGTTCAGGATGTTGACTTAATTAAGCGGCTCATTTTCTCCTGGCTGGCACCATTTTGTTTGGAAAGGCCCTGATAAAGGCAGCAGGCCGTGAGAGCGGCCTGTGGTATGTCCGCGCACGTGTCGCTGACATGACGTGACCTAATTGGGCCCTTATCAGACAGAATGACTAATGCAGTTATTCTTGGGCAGAGTGCACTCAACTGATGCTATAGATCCAATATAGGAAACGGGTCCACAGGGATATTGTTATGATAAAAGCACCAGTGCATGTCAATGTATAGTGTATGTATGTTGTAGTGGCTAATGTAAGTGTGTTATCTGTATGTTTTGGTGGCTATAATGTCAATGTATAGTGTTCCTGGTGGGGGTGGTGGGGGGGTCCATTGACAAGGTTGCGAAAGTAATCAGGGACATATAGCAATTAAGTTTTGGTGGTCAGAAAATTGTTTCATTTGACCAATGACAGCCGCTGTATGTACAGTATGTACGTTGCCGTATGTCATGTATGTCACACAGATAGTGTTAATAGACCTGTACAGTGCTGGGGTTGCAGCTCTGCACTGATTGCCACTTGAGATGCCTCCAGTAGAAGTGGAGATGGCCCTCTGTGCGCATGCTTCTGAGACTGGCGTCTGAGCGGGAGCCATTCTGACACAGGCATGTGGACCACGCTCTCAGCCCCTCTCTCTGTCCTTCTCTCTCTCTCTCTTTCTCACTCTGTCTCTCTTTCTCTCTCTCACTCTCTGTCTCTGTCCATCTCTCTCTCACCGCCTGTCTCTCTCTTTCCTTCTCTCTCCCTCTCTCACCCTCTCTCTCTCCGCCCCCCCCCCCCAACCCTCTCTCCCTCTCTCTCTCCCTCTCTCTCTCTCCCTCTCTCTCCTTTGCCTCTTCACTCCTCCAAGACATGCGGTGTGTCAGGTGCACTCAGCATGTCCGAAGCGTCCGCTGTCCGCTGCCTGATAAGCCGCGGCCACATGCCCCCATAGGCTTATATTTAGGGCTTTACGTGTGCTCACAAGGCACTCCTGCTTTCTGTAACCATTAGGCTCTGTCGACGGGCCAATATGTGTCTGAAGTGTATGTTGTGTGTGTGTGTGTGTGTGTGCGTGTGTGTGTATATATAGATGTGTGTCCGTATATGTGTGTGTGTGTGTGTGTGTGTGGGTGGGTGTTACTACTGTGGTGGTCCTCGCAATCTCTTAAACGCTCTATTCTGAGTTCCATTTGCCTCAGCGGCGCTGTCCAAACAGGTCATTAGCCGTCCAGCCGGACAATTAGGACGTTATCCCGAGTATTCCGCCCTGGTTCTCCCTCATGTTGATGAATCTGTGTGTTTCCACCGCACAAGTGTCTTTATTTCCCAGACAGAGCGCTAAGCGCTAATCTCACTGTGTTTGGACATTAACCTCCGCTCCCCCAACACCTCTTTAGCGGGATCCCTTCAGCCCCTGTTGCTCTTAACTTACCAGGGGAGTAACAGAGTCTGGCCAGGGGGGGCCCCGGAGAAAAGCTCGCGCGCGGACGCCTTTTTTTTCCAGCGGCTTGTCAGGATGTTAGAGTATGTGCTTTATGAAAACAGCCTTCTATCCTAATAACATCCCACAGGCTTAGAGATGATCATTATCACTAAAGCAACAAATGCAGCGCTGCGCCGTCCAGCTGGGGAGAGACGAGGCCAGCGACGGACGCGCGGCCGTCAAGTGAAACTAGCCGAGGGAAGCCGAGTCAACAAAAATATTATCCTTAATATGAGTTCTCCCTTATGACAGACACTTGATGTGGTCTTGAGAATGGGGGAAATTATTATTTTTTTCTTTCTTGCTTTCTTGAAAGCGATGGCCATATTTAGGTATTGTCAGCTGCGTCTGAGAGAGCGAGAATGAAAGAGAGGGAGAGGGAGAGAGAGAGAGAGAGAGAGAGAGAGAGAGAGAGAGAGAGAGAGCAGGAGTGCAACAGGTCTGTCCTACTTTAGAATAACCCCCTTCTGCTGCAGACAATCTGCCCTCGGCTTGGCAAGCAAACCCCCACACCACCCCCTCCACCACCACCACCACCACCACCCCAGCCTTTCTCTCACCACTGAGGCCATTAATGCTTCTCAATTGGAAAACAATGCACTTATGTGGAGAGGGCCTGCATAGCACACAGGGCTCCCTGGTGTATTCAGTGTGATTTATGACAGGGGCTGTTCCCTCCCGGCCTGCTTAAAGACAGAGAGCGCCCCAGGCTTCAGTCAATGAGAAAGACTCCCACCTTAGAACTCTCTTACTCCCACCCTCCCCTCGCCCCAGATAGTGGTCACCTCCGGAGCAGGTTTGGTCAGTGTCCCGTCCAGATTCCAAACCTGATTCCGCGCCATTTCAGCGGGACCGCTCCAGACCGACATCTGGACCCGCTCCAGGGTTCTGCCGTTATCTGGGTCAGGACCCGTCTGTGTTAAGTCCTCCGCAGAGCGTTTTTTGAAATACGACGTCTCTTTAATGGTCATCCTGGGTATTATTCCCCTGCACGGGAGAAGCACATATATCTGTGTAAGTGACTGTGTGTCTTTGGCGATTACTGGTACAAGCGTGGGGGTTGGCTGCTGTGCTGACTGTACTGCACACTGCAGGAGTGGCTGCTGCCGAGTTCATTTGTGTGGCTGAGAGGTGGGAGTGTTTCAGAGCTGGCATCCCAAGTATTCAAGGTTGTTTTTGTCTTTCTTTCCCACCCCTTTTCATCTCTCTTCCCATCTCGCTCTCTACCTCTCTCTACCTCTCTCTCTCTCTCTCTTTCTTTCTCACCATCCCCCATCTTTCTGTCTTTCTTTCTTCTCTCTCTCTTTCTCTCCTCCCTGTCCACTCACAGACAGTGCAACAAAACGTCCAGCGGGAGCGACAGCTGTGACCTGATGTGCTGCGGCCGTGGCTACAACCCGTACTCGGAGCAGCTGGTGGAGCGCTGCCACTGCAAGTACCACTGGTGCTGCTACGTCACCTGCAAGAAGTGCGAGAGGACTGTGGAGCGATACGTCTGCAAGTGACCGCCGCCGCCCGCCCGCGCCTCTCGGAGAGAGCCTCGCTCCATTCTCTTCTCCTCTTCGTCATCCTCATCCTCTTCCTCACCCTGATCCCCAGCCCAACTCTCCTCGGCCTGTCGAAGCCACATCCATCCCTCATCTGTCCACAGCCAGCCCCCCCCAATACCCTCACACACCCCTGTGCCCACACCTGGTCCTGGATATGCCCCAGCAACAGCCCAGCTCCCTTGGGTCCACTTTACCCAGACAGCCCTCCCCTCCTACAGTACCTCCACGCAGCAATGACACCAACTCAACCATTCTCACCCCTGCAGATTACCAAAGCACTATGATACCAAGAAAGGCTTAATTTTCTCTTAAGCTTCTCAGTGTGTATATTTTTTTTTCTCAGAGAAACGTTTTATTTTTTAACAAAATGCACGAACCAAAAAGCTGGACTTTTTTTTCCAGTTTTACAAACCAGAACAGAGGTGTTGTGCCAATGCCTTTTTTTTTTTTTTTTTTTTTTTTTAAGACCACCGTCCTTTTTTTTCTTTTCCTGCTCGCCAAATGCTCTTACTCTTTCCACGCAAGGACACCAGAAAAGTCTATTTTCATACAGTTTTAGCGAGATGAGATTGCGTTGGATATCATTTCTAAAGGAAGTCCTGAGGTATCTTTATGGCTGGACACCAGGCGATTGCTATCCCCAGTTTGCCTGATTCTGCCTTGGACTATGTTCTGTTCCTCAGGACTGTATCTTGGATTGGGCCGAGGTCTGAGGAAATCTTTGGGTATTCATTTCAAATGGTACTTTGCTTCTCCAACTGATAGAACACAGACTGAAAAAGACTCCAAGGAGAGAGAGAAAAAGACTGAAAGATAGAAAGAGAGAGAGAGAGAGGAAGAAATAGAGTGAGAGTGGAGAAGAGGTGCTGCAAAGGGAATTTCAAGAACAGTTCTCAGACTTGAAACTGTCAATTTTAGCTCTATTAACTTTTCAGGTCTGAGGCATGTTTTGGGGAACTATCTGCATTTTTATGTTGTCTGCTCTGGCAGAAGGACAAGGATCTGTAAGTGTTTGCGATGTTTTATTTTTTATTTTTTTGCGTGTAACACACAATGGAAGCCCCCAGATAGAAACCAGCTAGGGAATGGGTCTGATCCTGATGTTGCACAGAACCGGCAGAACTGGGCCTGATCCGGCTCAGACCCGGACAAAGGTCCGCAGGTATCGGGGATGGGGAACCTATTGCTAACCCTTTCAGAGCATGTGAACAGAGTGTGTGGGCTTTAGTACGACCACATAATGGAACCACTTCTATGTGGATGTAAATACTGTACTGTTTTTTGTAAGCTGAATTAAAAACAAAGATATTTATAAACTAATTAAAGATTCTTTACCAAACTTTCACAATCTTGACAATCATGATTTAAAAAAAAAAAAAAAAAAAAATCTTTCTTGCTGTTTCAAAGTCGTCTGGCTTCGTGAAACGAAACGAGAGAGAGAAAGTGTAACTCACGAACGGCACGTTAATTGTTTTATAATTGCCTGGAGCAGTGCTGTCATTAATTACTTTTCTTCAGGGCCTTGAACAAATAACAATCTAACTCAATTACCTTCACAGACAATAAATCAGCAGACACACTTGTAATTTGGGTTCAGTGTGAAGGCCAGCAAGCAGCCGTCTCGTAAACACCGAGACCCTGGGAAAGGGTTTGCCCGTCCCACAACCTCGTGTTGGCTAGCGCTGCAGCAACACACGCCATGGTTGGAACACCTCACCTGAGAAGGCCATCCAACGCTTTCACCTTGGTTATTTTTTTTTTTTTTAAGTATATTTTTTTGGCTTTTATGCCTTTAATGATAGGACAGTTGAGAGAGACAGGAAGTGAGTGGGAGAGAGTGTCGGGGTGGGATCCGGAAAGGACCACGGGGCGGGAACCGAACCCGGGTCGCCGGCGCGCGGTGCAGGTGCCCCAGCCAGTTGCGCCACGGCTGGGGCCGTCACCTTGGTTATTGAGTATTAAGTTCGACACGACTTTCCAAAAAGAAAGACGATTTCTATAGTAGTAGTAGCGCACTGTGGATGACTATAGCAGCGCTGAAGCTCAATCACAGCAGTCCTTGTGTCCAGCCCAGCCTTTGTCCTTCTGTCTGTCTGGGACTCCTTCTCAAGTGGTCCTTGTGATATGGCATGTGAGAAGCAGGATGCACGGGGAACGGGGATTAGCCTTTTGGCTCAGAACATTAGCAAACACATCCAGAGCACCCACGTACTGTAGCACCCAGCGAGCGTCTGAGTGCTGCTGCGCTATCTATCTGCTGAGACCCACAAGCATAGTTCACCAACCGTCCTCACCACACACCAACTTCAAGCCTCAATGACATACAGGACACATTTCTGAGCAACGTTGTTGAGTGATTTGAAAGGTCAATGTTGCAGACACTTTCCCACTGATTTTAGGCAAGACATTCTTATGTGGAGAACTTCAATTCTTAACAGGTTACTTCTAGCTATCTAATCATCTAGTCATAACCTCAGGAACCTGTCAAGTTATTGCAAGGAAACTTTGCTCAAAATGTTGCTCCATATATCTTTACCCGCAGTGAGATTTAGTAACCTTAGCGTAGGTGTGTGTGAGTGTGTGTCGGTACGGAGGCATGTTTCAGTGATTAGAGGGAACTTGGTGAGGTGGAGTGTTTTATTGACGAAAGTACACCTCTGAGCGAATTCCTCCCAGAGTCGTGCATTCTCCGCCAGCCAACCCAGTCCGGCCAAGAGAGGCAGGCCGCTGCCGTAGATCCACAAGTGTTCTCATGCTGCGACCGCGCCAGCATCCAAGACAAATGATCGTGTTTTCACGCTCACCGCGGAAAAACTCGCCGGCCCTCTGGGCCATTTGTAATCCTGTCTGCGCAAAGGGAAACAACCATGCTGTATATCACCCCTCGGTTCTTTAAACTGTACATACCGTGAAGCTCTGTGGCTCTCGTGCTGAGATGAAGTTGCGAGAGCATCCCCCCCCGGTGCAACTTCAGCTTCGCTTATCTTTCCTGACTGGTCCCAGGTCAGTGGGATGTCGCCACAGGGTCGTTATAGTGGTGACAGAAATTGGGAAGAGGGTGTGGAGGAATGTTTTTTTTTACTTTATTTTTATTTATTTTTCCTCTCAGAGGAAGTGTGGATAAATGCAGATGACAGAGGAAGCTGTGGGGCAAGAGAAAGAACAGAGGGGGTCTCCGTTGGCTTCACCAACCCGGCTTGAAGACAGACTCAAGGGCCCGTCATTCACTCACATTCCCATTTCCCCTAGTTGGCCACAGGCGTCGGAGCTTGAGGGGGGGCCGAGACGGCAGCTGCCTCTGAAAGACAAGACCTGCTGCATGCGTACCGGCCGTGGCCCAGATCTGGCCCGACGTGGTGGTTATCTGGAGTGGAGTGCCCTCCTCTGCCTGTCTGCGTGTGTAACGGTCAGCTGCTGAGTGACGGGACCCAAAGGGATCCCAGCTGAGAGCGAACGCAGCACAGACAGGCAGCAGCACACACAAGGAAGCTTTGACTCCCCAGTACCAGTGGCTACGATGATTACCATTATTACAGCAGCTTAGAAAGCTGTTAGGACAGTGGTGTGTTGCCAAAATGGAGGAGATTTACTGTGACTGACTACAGCATGAATGAGTATGTTATTGAATTCCATTCCAATTTTTGTTCCAGTGCGCAAGAAAAAGGCTTTTTGGGACATATTATCTATAGTGTTTGACAAACCATTACAGACCATTACAACAAACAGTCGAATACAAAACCAACATTGTTTAGACAATAGCCATACATTTTCAAATGTCATGTGAAACGTTCATCACATTGAGTTGTGAGCTCACAGGGAGTAAAAGCCTTTTTCCAAAGAGCAAGGGCCTGCCAGCCAAAAGCTCGATAAACTCCTGAAGATAACATCCACAATCCAGGGAACAATGAAGAGGGGGATCTTAGCACTTCCAAGAAGCTCTGTCAACAGACTGAACCACAAAAGGTGAGGAATAGGTTCAGACAGATAAACATCCAATCAAAAAATCAACCTGGTTTAGGCTTTATTCGTCAAGAATGAGAGGTTTGGAAAGTCTTGATAGTCCAACCTGATAACTCTTCAAGAATCTACCAGATTTCTTCGTCTCAATTGGATTGACCCCGTTTTGACCTTTTGGAAAGGAGGGATTAGGAAAAGATGGGACAAGAATGCGCACAGCTCCAACTCAGTGTGAAATCTGCTCTCGCCTCTGATACTTGACTCAAAGCCAGGGGGAGGCGGAAGCATAGTTGTGAGCTGATGTGCGTAGCAGAATGGCTCCAAAAGACCAGCACTTGTTTTTGTTGCCTGGACCAAATGGCTCTTCAGTTTCAGAATAGTCTTTGTGCTGGCCTAAAGAAAAAAAAAAATCACCCCCCCCCCCACCCCACACACACACACACACCCCCGTCCCCCCTCAAAAAAAGAGAATAAATTTCCGTTGAGGGAAGTCCTCTGTTTTTACCGCGGTGAGTTTATATAGAGTTAGCACTTGGGTTGACCTATGCTCTGCGGGAATTGCCCCGGTAATGGAGAGAAGAGACGTTAATGGACAGCGTTGGGGAAAAAAAAACTCCGGGGTTAATGTCAGCAGAGACCATAAAATGACCGTCGCCTTTTGTGTTGCGCCGCAGTCTAGGTGCCCGTGGCGAAACAGACGAGACAAAGAATTTGACTGGAGTGGTAAAGGTATTGAGATGTACTGACCCGTACTGTAAGCGGACTTTTGTGCCAGTGGCCCCCTGGTCCCTCCCCGCGGCCCAGGCTAAATAGCCGCAGCGCTGTGTGCTGTTAAAGGCCCCCGTTTTGTCATTCCGTTGCCCCCAGGGGCATTTAGCGAGGGAGGCGTCCTAAAGCATGTTGCCTTGGGATCATTAGTACAAAGCACAGTGTGTCTATGGCACACACAGCCACAAACAAAAGCACATGTGCACTTCCGTATGTGAGGGTGTGTGTGTGTGTGTGTGTGTGTGTGTGTGTGTGGTGTCGGAAATCATATATGTTGCTTTAAACTTGTTGCCTGCTGAGCATACGTAGGTTGCAAAACAGTTGTCATCATGTTCCTTAAACCATTCAAATAAAATGTATACATTAAAGTTCTTTGTCTTAACACCCTATCCTGTTAGCCTTTCCCTGACTCAGGTAATGCTGACAGCACTCACATAACATATGAACATGGTTAATGTTGGCTGTAAGACCTGGTGAAACAGCTCTGAGTGGAGCCATGATGTCATCTCACAAGCCCAGCCTGTAAATGACATTCAAATGCATTGCCTGCGAGTTGTATGTTATTTTACACTGAGCTTCAACCCCATGACCAACAGGGTTTGCAGTGCTATTTGAAAAAACACCCAAATATTTCAAATATGTAATAGCTCTGAAATCAGGACAAAAGGTAAGAGCAGAACACATTATTTCATCATGGATTGGAACCTTTTCTTATCAGTGGTATCAAAGAGAATCTAAACTGAAGTATCCCATCCATCCCAACTGACACCACAGCTTCTCTAACACCCCATATGTTT
The DNA here is from genome assembly GCF_963854185.1 of Sardina pilchardus. Taxonomy (NCBI): domain Eukaryota; kingdom Metazoa; phylum Chordata; class Actinopteri; order Clupeiformes; family Clupeidae; genus Sardina; species Sardina pilchardus. The sequence goes on from NC_084998.1 coordinate 14,592,132, forward strand.
TCAAAGCAAGCCAGAGAGAGAGAGAGAGAGAGAGAGAGAGAGAGTGAGTGTGTGTGTGTGTGTGTGTGTGTGTGTGTGTGTGTGTTACTGAGAAAGCCAGGAAAGAATAAAAGGGCGCTCTAAGCAGGCTGGGAAAAGCAAACAGAGAATGGAGTAATCCCTGTAAATGTGGCTGGAGGAGGCCAGATAGAAGTCTTTACCATGAACAGCGTCAGGAGTCAACAAACCAGGGACCAGCTCCCTTGCTGATTGACAGTATTGGAAAGGCTTGATGCGGGGGCCTTCTAAAAACCTCTATTTTATTTACTCTGTTTAATTGGGGGCCACGCCAGATTGGCTTTCTGCTCCCACTGCAATATACGCTATTAGAATCGGTGGGTTTAACTCGGTTAAAGTTTTGGCCAATATTGTGCTTTGTGATTGGATGTTTGTTTTAGCAGGCGCCCTCAGCCATCATCACTATTACTGACATACGCCTGCGGGCGATCGCGAAGAAAAACACATTAGTTTAGCATTGGCAGGTTCCGAAGGGTTCTCGATACCAAACCCATCACGGTGGTGCCAGCCAAAGACAGCAAAAGGCCATTTTTCAGGGCCGGCGAAATGTGTGTATAATCAAGGTGGCCATAGGTCTCCGGTTCAGATCATAACTGACCACATGTCAGTGGCTAACACTTTTTCTCGTGTAATCTCCATTTTGCGATGTTGCCTTTGAATATTATGTTTTAGTTGGGAAAGGCCCTAGTCTGATAAAAAAGCGCTCAGGGTTCATACTTGTTCATCAGCCATGTGAAATAAGTTGTGTAAAAGTCCTTCTACTTCACAACGGGGTTTTAGATTTCATCAAACCTCTTAGGAAGTGCTTTCGCTCTATTGCAGGGCAGATATTTTGAGACAGTGTTATTAGGCCATTTTGTATGGTTTTTCAAAGGTCTATTGGGTTTCATTTGGACCATCTGTGCACAGAGAAGGGAATAAATGGAGGCTGATTCGGTGGGTTAATGGGGAGGTGGTTTCTTCTGGGAGCTATAAGGGTCTAACATATGAGCGATGACAATGAGGAGTGTTTTCAAAAGAAACGTATAGATAAATAAAAAAATATATCTACTATAGGGTGAATCAAATCAAATTCATCAAAATGAGCATTGCTTATTTCATCCGTAAACAGAATGCCTAGACACATGCAGGACTCATCAGATGCACTCTTTCTTCCTTTCTAAATAAACATGTTTCTAAAGGGTTTGACTGCTGGCTCCCCTTCAAGTTAGAGTTTGAGAGCAGGGTCAACCTGAGTTAAATGGGGATCCTAGCTTTGCAGTCGGTATGTGAGAAGGGGAGTATGTCAGCTTGTTAGAGGCAGTAATTTTCTGTTCCAACTCTTCACAGCCATGACCTAATCACCTCATCCCTGCACACACAAGTGCATACACACACACACACACTGCACACACGCATGCGCACACACACACACACACACACACACACACACACACACACACTAATGCACCACTATGTGGAAATGTGAGGATAAGCCATCATGGGAGAGATCATATGTGTATGTGCAAGAAACTGTGTGTGTGTGTGTGTGTGTGTGTGTGTGTGTGTGTGTGTGTGTGTGTGTGTGTGTGTGTGCTCAATTTAGTCCATATTTCAATCTGAACTTTTTCAGTTTCAGTTTCAGTGTTTCAACTTGTTTGACATAGTTTGATCTCTCATATAGGGTCCTGATGATCCCAAGTAGAGCCTAGTGAATTGGGTGTGCATATTGCACGTTGGGTGCCTGGCCGTTTTATGGTCAATTCAAACATACGGCGTAAATGATATTGAGTAGGCTACACACGTTATGGGGACGGCAGTATTTACTGTAATTGTGTGTACTTATCAGAGAGAGTATCAGAGAGAGCCTGATTGCAAGCGAAAGATGAAATTCTATCAGGTGGAATTGAGGTGTCATCGTATAAGAGTTAAACGATATGTTATAGAAGAGAACCTGCATATTGAATAGTGAATAATATCATTTTATAAAGAAGATGTGAAGATATGTAAATAAAAACCATAAAATAAAGCATAGGCTACACAGTAGGCTATATGAGTAGGCTACCGTTAATCCTGTGTATTACTTTTGGAGAACCAATAGCCGCATTTACTTTCATTCAGTGCGTCACGACAAGAATGGAAATCCGCCTATCCTGCGCAATTTAGCAGTTTAAGGAACTGGTACAGCACATAAGGAAACTTGATTTTGGAGACCGCTGCACACAGCTACTGTGATGACCTAGACATCATGAAATGTGGGTTAAAATACATTCTGGTAATGACATGCAGGACCCCTTATTGAGACTGGCTCCACGTTAGCTTTTGGATCATCCAACAGCTCTAAACAAATGTGATATCTCACAACAGCTTCGCAGAGCGGAATGTTTGGCCAATTAGCACCTTATTTCACTTGAAAATATGCCAGTTGAAATCACTATCCCGATATCACTGTGAGGCTTGGTAAGTCACAATTCTTGTGCAATTACTTGTTTGCATACTATTCATCTCCCATTATGTTTACGGACTCAGTAAACTCCCCAAATTGTATGTTAATCGAGGCTAAAGTAGGCTACTAATTCGACAAAACGTCTTGTTGTTTTGTCTTTTAAATAAGCAGTAACTTAGTACCCACCTTTAGATTGGCTTACACGTGCTTGTTGTGGGTGATAGGCTATCAAGTTCATACACGTTTAGCATGCAAACCTTTTATAAATCAAGCCCCAATACTGTTCAAGTTTTCTTTTATGCACAAAAGGCCACTGAAAATGTAGGATATAGTACAATTGAGACATGTGTGCAGTTCAAACGCCTTATATCTTGCTTACACTGCAAGTCAAGCTGTGATTTCAGCTATGCACATGCGTATTGGTGTCCTCTTTCGTTGTGGGGAATTTGAAAGACGTATGCATCCCGCGTCCGAAGATATCAGAGATATTTCTATAATAGATATTTCTAAGGTTCGATTTTCACTTCACAGTGTCCTTTCCACAATGAATATCTTATTTTCCTCATGCAGCTTATAAATTGGCATATTTCATGACACTATCATGCAAGGTCATTGCATAAACTTAAGAAAAGTGTGAAGTAGTCAGCGGGGTACATGCAATCTAACCAAGCCAGCTGCAATGTCTACCCTACACTGTATCTGACGGATTCGTCTATAGGCTACTGTTTGGTCTATTTTGTTTTAGGATATATTCCCCCCCCCCCCCCCCAAATAACAATATAGCAGCAATAATATTAACTTAATAGTTGACCATTTTTATCAGAGCTTCCCCTATTCCAATGAGCAGCAACCGCCACTGGTACATGGGTACAGTTGAGACCAAATGCACCTTATGTTTAGCTAGTTATGAAAAATATTAGCTACTGACGGATTTGATAGATTGGTGATATTTTAGTCGATAAGCAAAGGAAATATCATGTGAAAAAAATATTTATTTTCAGTATGTAGTTTTTGTTTGGTAATGGAAAAAGCAAGAAATGTCTCAACTGTACTCAGTCTACCCTAATATTGCACCAAGTTTTCATTTGGAACTGTGTTATTTATGGTTAGGCTACGTGGGTACACACAGGCCCCAATACGAATCACATCTTGTTGAGGAATAAATAACCGAAAGTGTCACAAACCACGAATCCAGCCATTAATTACACTCACGCTGCAGCTTTGGAGTTGATTGAGACTTTTCAATACTATTTGGAGAAGAACAAGGGAAGCCTGGAAGCTGCCTCCATTCCCAATAACTGGAACGCCTCCATGCATGTTAGTCAGTCTTCGTCAAGGTCCAGTAAGCACCCTCTTGGTGAAATCTCTCAGCTGATTAAGTTCCGCCCCGATCCAATTGCTCGACGTCCTGAAGAATGGAACCGTTGGAATCAGAAGTGTTTCCTCCCTTCCCTTTAGCAACTCAAGCACATCATACGCAATCCATCATCCACTGTCAAAATGTTCAACTCATGTTTCTTTTTCACATTTAAAAAAAAAAATAAATAAATCAAATAAAATAAAACAAAATAAAATAAATCAAAATGCTGGATGTGATAGATATTTCACAAATGGACACACTGACACCAATATGTCCTCTGGAATGTAGAAGTCGGTTTGAATAGCAACCCCTCTCTTCTGAGCCCCTTTAATTGTTTCCATGTTTCACTGGATGAGGTAATGACATCTATTTAGCAAAGATTAGGGGAAAATGGCTGCCTTTGAGTCTATTACGTGTGATTAAGAGAGTCTGCTCCATAGATTTCAGCTTGAGAATCGTCAGATTCCTCAGCACCAGTAGCCCAGACTGACAAGTCAAAGTCAAAGTTAGTCAGTTTAACAGATGGTGCCCCTAATGTCACTGACATAATAGTATCTCCACAGGTCCTCTGCTGGCTCCCCCAATCTAACCCATGTGCTGCATCTTGCTCTAGGAACTCAGAAGAGACGGTTTTCACTCCTCTTCATTCCAAATCTCTATTCCAAATGAGCGCAAGTTTTCCTATTTTCTTTTAGTTTAATCCAAAGTAGCTGCTCCATCTCTCTCTCGCCTTTTGTTTTGTTTGAGCACAAGTCCTAAAGACATCAGAGTCCCAGATATATATGTTTTTCATTGTGCTGTTTACGTAGGCTCAGAGTGTTTGCCTATGCTTTTGGGGCATGTTGGATGCTGCTGATGATCAATCATAGCAATGAGCCAACAGGCCTGGCTCTTCTCATCACTGTCAATGAATGTCAGATGGAAACTGATGCTGGCTAGGATCTGGCTAGGATCTGGCTAGGATCTGGCTCAGATATGGTGTGGGCTGCGTCCAGGGAAAGTTGCTTTGCAGGCCCTCATCAGCTCTATTGGCTTAATTAGGTTTTTAAGAGGACATGACAAAGGGCTGTGAACTTTCCAGCAGACCTGAAAGTGTACTTGGCGGAGATGACTTGAGCAGCCTCCTGGTGGAATCCATCTTGCTCCTCCGCTGTCTGGACTTTTCTGAATTATGAATATGAATCACCATAAAAAAAAATCGTACAGTTGGCGGGATACAGCAAAAGGTGAAATAACTGTACAGTTCCAACGATAGTAAACCTGCCAAAGCATTTCCCTCTTACTAAACACTGACCATAAAACCTTTTAAGTTGCCATAAGTCGTAGACTTGTGACTTCGTATGGACTGAAACTGGCCCTGAAGTGGCCCCCGTCCAGACCTGATCCTCAGAAGACTCCGCTCTGAAGTCTTGCTGTCAGGGAAGGCACAGGTGATCAGACAGTTATGCACTTAATCCATGGAGAAAACACTGAAGGATATAAATGAAGGCCCTTTTGCCCTCGAGTAGGTATAGCTGTTCTGGACAGGACTGTAGCCGCCAAAGACTATTAATCTTTATTTTCTGGGGATAACACCGTCATGGATGATGAATGTGGTGCTTCATCTTGATTTAACCAGAAGAGAGCTTACCCTGTGTGTGCCTGTGTCTATATATGTCTATATTTCCCTGGAGTTGGTGGTGGAGAGAAGGATGCTGCACAAACTGTTCAATATATTGGACAATACCACTCATCCACTACACAATGTACTGGTAAAACAAAAAAGTGTTTTCAGTTGGAGGCTACGTCAACTAAGCTGTAAGAAAGACAGATACAGAAAGACTTTTTTACCTACTGCAATAGCACTTTATAATGACTCCCATCTGGGCAGAGAGATAGGAATAACATTTTAAATAATTTTCTGTATGTATGCATGTTTGTATGTTTTTGTTGAATGTTGTGTTTGTATGCTGCTGAAACACTGCAATTTCCCCTTGGGGATGAATAAAGTATTTCTATCTATCTGTCTATCTATCTGTGCGTGTGTGTATGAATAAGAGAGAGAGAGAGAGACAGAGAGAGAGAGATGAGAAATGAAATATCCGTCTTGCTTTTGAACCACACAGGGGCGGCGGTCAGGATGCAGTGGACAGCAGGTCGACATCAGAATCTGATCCAATCAGAGGCTCCAGGACGGCCTGTGGTTTCCATCAGTCGGCCTCGGCACACGAGACCCATGCGCCTCCTCTCCATTTCCAGCTCTGGAAAACCGTCTGCTGTGGGTCCGACTCCGACTCCACCTCCACCTCCACCTCCGCGGGCATGGAAACCATTGTGCCCTGACCTTTCATCAGCGTGGCCGGTAAGTATTTCCTCCTGTGATGCTCTCACCCCCCCCCCCCCCCCCCCGGGCCCCTCACCAGGCTAATCACACCAGCGCTCGCTCACCTGGGAAGACCTTGAGTTGCTGATTTTTTAACCCCACCACCATCACCGCACCCGTCATCCCCCCATCCATATAATCTGCCCCTAAGATAATGCTCTTGCCTGCTCCACCCTACCACCCTACCATACCCAACCCCACCCTCCCTCCATCCCTCCTGCAGTCCTCCCGCTAGCCTAAACCACACGTTTCCTGCTCATTTAGCAGAAGATGTCTTAATATTTACTTCCTCCTCAAGTGACGAGAAAATGAGAGAGACAGAGAGAGCAAGGGAGTGAGAGAAGGAGAGAGAGAGAGAGAGAGAGAGAGAGAGAGAGAGAGAGAGGGAGAGGGAGAAAGAGAGAGGGAAGGAGAAAATGCAAGGGGAAAAATGCATGAGACAGGGAGAAAATATGAGGAGTTGGGGGTATGGGGGTGGGGGGTAGACAGAGCGGGAAAAAAAGCCAGAAACAAAATTGATGCCATCATTAGTTATGTTGGGAGCGAATGCGAGTGAAACCATTCTCACAGTCAAGCAAGTGTGTGAGTGTTTCTGTCTTTTTCTCTGTGTGTGTGTGTGTGTGTGTGTGTGTGTGTGTGTGTGTGTGTGTGTGTGTGTTTGTCTGCATGAGGGAGAGAGTGAGAGAGAGTAGAAGAGAGAAATATAGCCGCAAGCGGCGATGGCGGGCCCGAGCACCTGCGGTGCGGACGTGTGACATTTCGGAATCTAACAAAGCAACATTTGTGGGTTGGTGGCCATGTGCATGAGCAACACACATGCCCACTAAATTTGGTTATTTTTTGTGAATATATGTTTCAATCACAACAGACAACACGCTATGTGGCGCTATAGAGTCCCTAAGCCGCACCATGCCAGAGCTCTGTCTCTGACTAACGATAGCAATGACGCACAAGCCCACCAAATTTGGTTCATTTTCGTGAATGTATGTGTCAACCTCAACAAACTATGCACTAGGTGGCGCTATAGAATCCCTAAGCTACACCCTAGACCAGAGCTCTTTCTCTGTCTAGCTATAGCAATAACACACAAGCCCACCAAATTTGGTTCATTTTCATCAATGTATGTGTCAACCACAACAGACAATGTGCTAGGTGGCGCTAGAGAGTCCCTAAGACACACCCTCAGCCAGAGCTCTGTCTCTGAATAGCGATGGCAATAACACATGTGCCCACCAAATTTGGTCAATTTTCCTGAATGTATGTGTCAACCACAACAGACAACACGCTAGGTGGCGTTATACAGTCCCTAAGACACCCTTGGCCAGAGCGCTGTCTCTGAATAGCTATAGCAATAACACATATGCTCACCAAATTTGGTTCATTTTGGTGAATGTATGTGTCAACCACAACAGACAATGCACTAGGTGGCGCTATAGAGTCCCTAAGCCAAACCCGAGGACAGAGCTCTGTCTCTGAATAACTATAGCAATAACATACATGCCCACCAAATTTGGTTCCTTTGGGTGAATGTACGTGTCAACCACAACAGACAATGCGCTAGGTGGCGCTATAGAGTCCCTAAGCCACACCCTAGGCCAGAGCTCTATCTCTGACTATCGATAGCAATAATGCACAAGCCCACCAAATTTGGTTCATTTTCGTGAATGTTTGTGTCAACCACAACAGACAACGCACTAGGTGGCGCTATAGAGTCCCTACGCCACACCCTATGCCAAAGCTCTGTCTCTGACTAGCCATAGCAATAACACACAAGTCCACCAAATTTGGTTCATTTTCGTGAATGTTTGTGTCAACCACAACACATAACGTGCTGCTAGGTGGCGCTATAGAGTCCCAAAGCCACACCTTAGGCCAGAGCTCTGTATCTGACTAGCAGAAGCAATTCCACATGTAGCTGCCAAATTACATCCAATTCATAGCCTTTTTTCTGCCTATAACACCAACTTCCTGTTTCTTAATAAAACGCCATAATTCAAACCTTCGCCATTTCGATATACTTTTGAAATTCAAAAATCTGGTCGCAATTCCTCTCGGGCAACCCCTCAAAATCATTTTAGTGCTGATATGACATGATTTCGATAAACCGTCTAGGAGAAGTGTTTCAAAATACATGATGTGCAAAAATCATAATCATAATCATAACTCAAATTTGTTTAAGATTCACTATGTAGTGTAAATGTAAAAGTTGTTCAGATTCATGCAACACATCTGCCTACCAAATTTGGTTCATTTTCGTGCATGCACGTGTCAACCACAATAGACAGCGCGGTAGGTGGCGCTATAGAGTCCCTGAGCCACACCCTTGGCCAGAGCTCTGTCTCTGAGTAGCGTTACCAATTCCACATCTTACTGCCAAATTTCAAGAGTTTTAGAGCATGCCAAGTTGGTGAAAAAAGGCCAAACATGACCTGTAAGAGGATTCCACAGACATAATAATAATAATAATAATAATAATAATAATAATCTGAGCAGAAGCAATAGGGCCTTGCACCTACGGTGCAGCCGCTGCTACAGCGGCCGCACCTCGGTGCTCGGGCCCTAAAAAGGAGACTGTAACATATGTGCGTACGTGTGTATATGTGTTTGTGCTGCCAGCACAGTACTAGTTTGGCCAGGTTTGAGTTACGAGCCAGGGTTTTGAAGGAGTATTCTGGGTTATGAATGTCTTTGAGAGGGGAGGCAGAGTTTCATAGAATTAATGTGAGTGCAGCTCAACGTGGGTGCTATAAGGGTGTGTGTGTGTGTGTGTGTGTGTGTGTGTGTGTGTGTGCGTGCGTGTTTGGTCTGAGGGCTGAACGTGGGTTGGCCACCTTACATGTCTTAATATTTACATGTGTGTATTCCAAGCAGTTAATCACAGATCCGGCCTGTGAGCCATGATTAAGGAAAGGTGTTACAAACAAGCCCATAAAATTAATCTGTCAGCAAGCTAACTTTCCTAACTCCATTCGCATGACTGCATCCAATGTCTTTAATATAAACTACCGGCGAATGAAAGACATCTGCTTTCGTGCAAAGTTATTGCTTATGACACTCAGGTGTGGTAATCTAAATGTGCAGGTTTTGGGGTCTTTTAGGCCCAAAAAGCGCCCATAATTGACCCTTCCAGAAGTCCCGCCCTCCATAGTTACTGTTGCTACGCCTGTCAAACTTTCGCACCTTGCCCGTCTATTACAATGGAGGAGACACGGGATTTTTTAAACAAATGTAATTTACAAAGACATCGCACCACACTGAAAGCTCATATTTGGTCACTAGCGAGCTACATCTGTCCTCTGTCAACTACAGTTGCATTTTCAGCTCTGAACAAAACCGTTCATGAGTTATTTAAGCAAAAGTCGAAGGTACGCGTTGTTTTCGATGGTTCCTCCAGGCTAGTACGAATGAAACGGGCGGGGGACAAAACTAGCATAACGTTTTAAGCTATACTTCCATAACGTCAATATTTGACAACATAACATGATTGGTACTTCAAATAGGTATTATTTTAGACAGAATTGCTGACGGGCTATACATACGTCTCGTTGAATGTCTGTTAAGAACTTTTTGCCGCCATCGTGAAACGTATCTCGCGGTTATGGAAATATCACGCAATATGCAAAATTTAAAGTTAGAAAAATACGTATTTCAAACTATATCATGTCTTTATAGTTCAACATGTTATTTCACCGTGATTTCACGTGTTTGGGGGCACCACACATCCAAATAAATGCCCTTAATGGCCCACAGGCTATGCAGTCTCCATAGGTTAACATGGCAAAAACTCGAAAGCTTGCCAGGCCTTGCTTGCCTAGTTACGGGTTGCTACGCCACGATTGGCCTGTGGCGGTTTTAGGGCGTGGCTCTGGAAGGGTCAATTCTAGTCTATGCAGAGCAATTATGTTGAACTGCCATATAGACTGAGAGTGTCTATCTCGTTAAATTTAAATCAGTTAGATGATGCATGGGGAGTTTTTGGGAAACACTTCATTTAATATAACACAGGAAGACTGGCTATACTGTTAAATGCTATTTTACATTAACAATGTATCAGATTATATACGGTGTGGTAGCAACGTAACAAGGGATATAATATCGTGTTCACAAATTATGCATTAACAAAGGAATGAGTGGTCAAATGAACATTTGGACGCAATTACAGCGTACTGTTGGCACCCTACTAATCTACTGTATGTATATCTCAGTTTTTTATATATATATAGTTTTTCCCCGCATGATTTTTCAACAACTTTTTTTTTTTCAGACAGACATTTTGTTTGTATATGTAACGCTTATCAGCTGATAGTCACAAAATAAATAAAGAAAGAGTATTATTGCGTTGGATCAGAACTGGGCCAAAAGCCCATTTCCTCTGACATTCTGAGCTCCGTGCCGAGCCGACCTCATAACTAACATCCACTGCGCCCGTGCAGTCATGTCCTCCGCTGTGCCTGCCAACTGCGGATTATCACTTCATGTATAGTCAAGAGACGCTAACTCCCACCCGATCCCGGGTCCAGACTTGGCGCGGGGTTCGGTCGGAGTCGCCCCCGGATCCGAGCCGCGTCCGGTCCGGAGGAGCGCCCGCCCGCCCGCCCGCCCGCCTGCCCGCCGCTCTCATCCCGTCCCGAGGTTTTTCAGACGCGGCTCAAGCATTCCAGCGCTGATCATATGCCGCTGCCCCCTCGCCAACGGGCTGTTTTGGGCAAGGCGCTTGGGGTGCACTTGGTGCCAACATTCCAGCCCAGCGAGCCGTTTTGTTGGAGGGATTTCCTGAGGGCTTTCATGCCAGTTTGGGCACTTGTGATCCGCGGTCGCTGAACGGCCAATGGCCAGTCAGCGACAGATGTACCAGTGTTTTAGATGGCACACACACACACACACACACACACACACACACACACACACACACACACACACACTCATACACTGGTTTTTACAAAGCTGTCGCCAGTCTTGCCCTCTTAAGAGATTTACACTTTCAGCACACACACACACACACACACACACACTAAATGCTCTTGCCTCTTGCCCAGAAAAAAAAAATGCTGGGACAGCATTTCGGATCTCTGAGAGTTTGATGAATGTAAAACAAACCTGTCTAAAATCTGGATGCACACAGGACGAAAACAATAGCAGTTAACAGTACAGGTCTTAAGGATGACACCTCCCCTGCTTCGGCAGAGCCAGAGTAACGCTACACAGGGGCCCAAACAGCACGCTCACATGAGGTGTTTTGGTTTAAGGCCTGCCTTAATCATATTTACCCAGCGCGGCGGGGGCCAAGCTCTGGAATACGCGTGATTGTCTTAGACGTAACAAAAAGATTGGCCAGACCGGCGATTTGTGCTAAGGTGGAAATTAGATCATGTTTAGAAACGTCTACATCATCAAGAATCACGCAGAACAGCGGAATTAGCATAGACCGGTCCAGCTCTGTCTTGGCCCGGACTCTGAGCCAATTAGGCCTTGGCTAACAAGACAGACAGACGGGGCAACAGCGCTGGGGCTTTGCAGCTGCTCACTGCCCTCTGTGTGGGATTTGTCTACCCGGCGCACTTAACTGGACTAGAGTGCATTTGTCAAGGCAACCCGAAGGCTAATTTATTACAGTGTCTGAGGAGGAATGTTTTGTTTTCTGTAGCCATTGAAGAATAATGAGCGGGGAATGTTGGGTGCTTTTCATTATACTCTATTGTGTTGTTTGTATAAACTGTGTTGTTGTGATTTCTTGATGGTTTTGACTAACATTTAGCAATTTCAAGGTTTTCTTTAGTTTTGAACTGTGTGACAGTTTTGTCATCCTTTCTTTTTCTTTCTTTCTGTTTTTTTTCATCTTTTCTTTCATTTTAGCTTAGTCTCGGCTTTTCCGACTTGTTGTCTAAGAGCCCTGGGCCCTCATTCATATACATTTCTAACAGCATAGCTAAGGCATAATAAAGAAAAAGAAAAAAGAAAAAATTGGATATCTTAAAATAGCTGTAACAGTGAAAGAGGCATCAACAGTAATTTCATCCAGGAAAGAGAATCACAGTGAATGTGAAAAAAGTTTGGTCGTTTTATTACTTCTGGAATGCAGCGTTCAAGTCACCTTCAAAAGGCCAGGAATGGGAGGGCAGTTGGTCGAGGCGGCAGTATTTGCATGTTTTCCCGGGCTACGGGATTGGTCAGATAGCAGATAGCTGCAGCTGATTGTCCCCCATCAAAGACTGCTGTTATCGGCCAGCCAATCACAAGCCCTAGGAATGCTCTCTTTTGATGTGTTGTCAGTGTTTGGGTTGAGATATCGTTTGGTTTGTTTGTTTATTTGCTTGTCTCATATTTTATCTGATGCTCTGTTTATTTATATTCCCACCTCTTTTTTTCAAATATGTCCTGTTTGTGTTTAGACCTTACACTCAGTAACGGAACAACACTTAAAAAAAACAAACAAAAAAACAAGACAAGCTTATTAAACATAACCCAGTCAAGTCCTCGTGTTGCCTAGACTGAGTTAAGTTATGTCAGTGTGTAGTGTCAGCGTTATTACACGTGACATGACTGGGTTGCGTTGAGTGCGCTAATCTCTTTTTTTTTTTTAACAGTGAGTGTGTTCCACTTCCTAACCATTCTCAGAGGACGTTATCTTAGAGCTAAATAGCTTGCTAAGAACATTTAGGCTTTTAAAAGCTTGTAATAGCTCTGAGTGTGTGTGTGTCGATGTGCATGACACCGCTTGATGTCTGCAAGCAAATTAGATCATTTGTTAAATTAAATGAAAAAAGAACCAGGTCCAGACCAAGCCTGCTTCAGTGTCAGGTCCTATATGGGGAGGGGAAGTGGATCATATTTCTGAAATAACCTTGACAAATTTGTTGTCTGTGAGAAGTTTTACTTCGTAGAAACTTCAGAGGTTAAACTCAGTGACTCAAGCAGAGGTCATGCCCTTTGGGCTCCACCAATCAGATCACTATATGGTTCGTCCAATTCCTTTCATATCTCTTTTTCTTCCCTTCTTTCTTTCTCTCTTCTCATCTGTACTCATGCAGCTTTGTTTAGAGAAGCGTGGTAGGGAAAGAATGATGATGGCACTGAAAAAAACTGGCAATTTGAAAAAATGCATAATGTTTTTTTTTCAGAAGCTTGTGAAAGTCTACGTCTTTCCTTCTCTCCCTGTAAATCTGATCCATCAACATTACTGCCGTCCCTCGATCATTAACCCTCTGCGATGCCTGTTGTGTTGTGTGTGTAACCTCTCCCTCTCCCATGCTTTCCTGAGCTTGCACTCCCCCCCGTCCCCCCCCCCCGTCCCCCCTTCTGTGTTGCGTGGCCAAGGCAGCTGTGCACACTGCGGCGGCGTGTCCGGTCCCTCTGTGCGGCGGCGTGGATCATTTCCTGTGCCCCTCTCTGCCCTTTCTCTGCCTGACCGTGGCCTTAATCCCGATGTGCTGCATGGTGCTTGAACAGGCCGGCCGGTACAATGCCAGCTTTCATACTCGCGCATGCAGCCCCCCCGAGCCACCAACCTGTTTCATTCTCTCAGCGCCCGTCACTTGCTCCGCAGGCGTGACCTCCCCACTCGCCCACGCAGGCATGCACAAACGCTCCACGGGTAAGAATAGATAACGGCTGGACACTAGGTAAGGCACTGTGGAAACAGATCAGCACACTCGACATAAACCAGTCAGTCACTCTGTTGCTTTTGCCTGAGTTAGATCAACACACACTGCACGTCGTTCACAGAACTTAACCCAGTCAAAGCTACTATGACTTGACTGTAGCAGGCTTTCCAGTTATTTGAGTTATATATTTTTTCTATGACTTTTTGACAAGTTGAGTGTGTGGATCTTTTTTTATAGTGCAGGGAGTGGAGGGAGGCTTCTGTTACCTTGCTGAAGCCAATCCATCTTCTGTTCTCTCCCGAAAAGAATCAGATTTGATGCTTTTCATTCATTTTCCCCATCCACGTATCATACATCACAGTCAGACCTCATAACCTTGCACTATGAGTTTCTTCCAGCCATCCATTCTCCATCTAGGCACATTGCCACAGGGCAAAGCAGCAACACAGAAACATGGGTAGACCTATGATGGCCACTGTTACTTCACATCTGTTCAGAGCGTAATGATTTGCACCCCTCATCCCCAACTTCTTTGCTAGAGCCCTATGTGTCCTTTACGAGGGCTTAAAGGACAGCCGCAAGGAGATTACTGGTCACTACTGCCCGGTCATGAAGGAGACCTTTGTGAAGACCCCCCACCCAGATTTCACCCCACACACAGATACACACATACACACATACACCCTCACACACACATCATCCTCCCTCATAGATCTCCCTGCCATAGGCTCACATGCCTGATATGCGACGCTTGCTTTGAAGCAGCGGGCATTGCTGGGTTTGTTGGCCGGAGCGAAAGACTCCAGGGCAGTTCACATACGGCTGGCCTCTAAGACCCGCGTCAGGAATTGCGATTCAAGAGATTTATTCGTCACATGATGCACAACAGCAGTGAAATGGGCTTGCAGCCACTCAGCAACAGTTGTAGCACATCTAAATCACACTCTATCAATAACGTATCAGCTACACAGGTAAAAACAGATCAAATAAATAATATAATGGGCCAGTTATAAACAATTCCCAATTACCGGCGTATAAACAATTAGTAGAGGTGCTGAGGTACAGAGAGATGCAGAGTGCAGACTAAGATCGTTGTGGTTATTTGGGGAGTGAGGCGTTTGCAGTCCATATGGTCTGAGGGAAGAAGCTCCTCCCGAGCCTCCCCGTCCTGCTTGTGATGGAGTGGAGCCGGAGACGCTATAGCCACCGAAACGGCTCGTGTTTGGGCTGGTGAACGTCCCTAATGATCCGGTTTGTCCTGGACCGACACCACCTAGTGTGAAAGTCCTGGACGCCGGGGCGGCGGGGCCAGGGTCGTGTCGGCCATGCGTGCAGCGCGTGGGATCACACGAATCAATAACAAGAGCGAGAAACGCTAAACTGGTTCAGGCAGTGCTGGATGAATGAAGAGATCAAAGAGCCGTGATTTGTTTATTAGAGGAATAAAACAGTGAATTACTGCCCATCAAGTGCTAATATAAACCTCTCCCTTGCCTCTCGTTTACAGTCGGACACATGGCGTACACAAAGTCATCCGAACAGACTTTGATATCCCCCACCCCCCCTCTGTAAATATTTATCGCCTGATTGAAACGATATTTCACATCCCGCTGGATGTTTACAACGTTTACGTGGAATCATATCTAAAAAAAAACGTGATCGCCCACGTCTTCACATCCGTCTGTGCAGGCAGGCAGATTCATTAAAGAGCAGAAAAAAAACAGCCTTCAAATGTTTACTCCCCTTTGCTTTGCCTTGTGTGGCTTCCTCAGTAAAAAAAAAAAAAACAGTCCCCACCACCACTCAGTGACTGAAGTGAACTGTGAGTTATTATTGTCAGAGGTCATCTGGCAAACGTAATAATCATTGCACTCATAATTTCACTCACACTACTTCAATGCCGTGTGTTATTGTTGCAAGAACATCTGCCATTTGGGGATTTCTTTTTTGATCTTCTTTTATGCTTGCAGCGCAATCAAATCCGGATCAAATCAAATGGATTTGATATGGCTCTGAAACCCTTCAATTGGCCCTCTCTGTCACAGGACTGACATAAGCATGTTGTAAACATGTCACGACACTTGTCTGATCTTATCATGAGTATGGAGGGGCAGTTAATGGCCAATCATAAAATACTGTCATGGTGCCCTTATCTGTAATGGTCGTGTCATTTCTCATAATGTCAGATTCTGAGCGATCCCATTCAAATACATTATAGTCACATGCTTATGGTTTAACTGTATTTATCATCTATCACTATCAAGAGCTACAATGACAATCACTTTTACAAAATACTAGTGTAAATGTGCAGTCTGAAGATCCTGGGAGGATGTGAGGCGTTTGTCATGACAGGTTTATGACACTGTTATGACAGAGGGTTCAAGCAAAGTGTTACCGGATCTTCTGTGGGTAAGCCGCGATCAGAGAAGAGGAGCATTGAGAGGAACTGCTGGATTAAGTGGCCTTAGAGCATTTGTGTGTGTGTGTGTGTGTGTGTGTGTGTGTGTGTGTGTGTGTGTGTGTGTGTGTGTGTGTGTGTGTGTGTGTGTGTGTGTGTGTGTGTATGCGCGTGCGTGTGAGAGTATGTGTATGTGTGTGTGTGTGTGTGTGTGTTTGTGCGTGTGTGTGTGTGTTTGTGTGTGTGCATGCGTGTGAGAGTATGTGTGTGTGTGTGTGTGTGTGTGTGTGTGCCTCCATGTGTGCGTGTGAGAGTATGTGTGTGTGTGTGTGTGTGTGTGTGTGTGCGTGCGTGCGTGCGTGTGAGAGTATGTGTGTGTGTGTGTGTGAGCCCATCTGTCCCGCGTCAGGTGCCACATCTGTCTCATCCCATCTTGTCTAGTCTAAACTCAACACTCTGAGCTTAAGGATCACTGCTGGTCAGAGTCTCCGATTTCCAAAGGCATTTTAAACAACGCTCAATAACACATCGGTACATCGATACGTTCCTTATGTTTCTTCGACAGTATCTGTAATCATGTGGCTCATTGTATTACATTGTAATTGTAAGCATTGTTTTACTAGTTAATATGGTGAAATGCAATGCACTGGAAAAAAATTTTTCACCCTACACTGAGTCAGTCAACCTAACATGAAGCAAAAATAGTGGGAACGTATGTTTTACAATGTTTTACCGTTTTTCTCGATTGCTTTAATGTTTGTATCAATGTGACATCACGTTTTAACGCTCTAAGCAAAAGACCCATTTTGCATGCAAAAGGCTCTTACTCTCTCAAAACTGCAAACATGCAGCAAAAGCAAATTTTCCCCTCAAACCACACATTTTGTGGTCAAATAACTGTGTGATTACAGTCATTACACACTGAACAACAAAATGCAAAATATAGCTCTTGAAATTATTTGCTATTTCTATCTTATTTTTCTGATATCAGGAACACTGTGAAAAAAAACTATATATGGAAAAATAATCAATTGCATTAATTCATTCCAAGATGTAACTGTCATTGACATGTAAGACCTACAGAAGTAAGCATACATGATACATTTAATTGAACTACAATTTGTCATTTTTCATTTGAATAGACCTACAGTAAACACAGACTTTACGGTTTTCTTTCCCAAATAGGCAATACAGTACATTCTCTAAATGTGCCTTAGATCCATTCTTGCAAATAGCAACACAGAACAGACATGATATCTCTTATGGATAATAATGTGTGATAGCTGATTGAGGAATTGTGCAAAGGAAATTCACGCAGGTGTATCAGAGATTCAGACTTACTGTATGCAAGGAATACTGTATCTAGCACCTGTGACTAGATGTTCTCCCTTTGTTTAGCACAGGAAAGCCAATAGGGTTTTAGGGTCTTTGAATGATATCTGTGTTAACTATTTTGTAAAAGGATGTGAGAAATGTGTGAACCCAATGAAAACGTGTGAGCGCATTAGTAAAAAATGACTTAATGAAGACCAAGTGGTTCCCAGTTTCTTTAAGCAGGTCAAGGCAGTCGAGATAAACCGTAAAGGTAACGTACAAAACCTTATAACTTTGACCCAGAGTTGTCCTTTGTCTCTGAACTGAAGATGAGTTGAAAGAGAGGGAGGGGGGGTGCTCATGAGTTATACTTCCTTCAGCAGACAGCTTGAGCATCTCCGTCACTCTTCAGAGGAGCGGCCGCAACAAAGAGCTTTTATGGGTGTGCCGTCCCTACAGGGCATCCATTCTCCTTCCCAACACATGGAGACAGAGAGAGACCTCAAGAGCAGGGTCTGCAGATCAGAGACAGACTGACAGATAGAGAGAGAGAGAGAGAGAGTGAATGAGTGAGAGAGACCTCAAGAGCAGGGTCTACAGATCAGAAAGACAGACAGACAGAGAGAGAGAGAGAGAGAGAGAGAGAGAGAGAGAGAAAATTGCCCAAAATGAGTTTAGGTAAGTCTGTATAGAGATTTCTTGTTCATTGTATCTATACTGATTACTTGGCACTACAAGTTCAATATTTGTCAAGTGATTTCAAAGTTATTGAGAAATCTATCTATCTGTCTGTCTATCTATCTATCTATCTATCTATCTAAATCGATGGAGAGAGAGAGAGAGAGAGAGAGGGCGTAGAGAGGTTAAAGAGGTGATGATCCAGCATGGTCAGAAATGCAGTGTTGTTGGGGTCAAGCCCAGGGTTCTTTTGTTGTGGCATTCCAGCGTGTGCTCTGTGTGGTGCGTGTGCGCTGTGAGTGTGTGCTGTGTGTGTGTGTGTGTGGTGTGTGTGTGCGTGCGCGCGTGCTAGTGTGTGTACACACGCACAAGCTGTGCTCTGTGTGTGTGTGTGTGTGTGTGTGTGTGTGTGTGTGTGAAAACAGAGGTAGCAGATCAAAGCGCTGACGTCATGTGGCAGGCAGCGCCGCGACCGTGGCTCTCCGCTGGAGAGGAGCAGGCCCATGCTGGGCAGAGAACAAGCACACACACACACACACACACACACACACACACACACACACACACACACACACACACACACACACACACACACACACACACACAGCGTGGCCCTGAGCGAGACACCTCAGTGCTCTTACGAAAGTTGTCTACAGCTACAAGTGATGCCATGTGTTTGTCATTCTTTCATTTTGCTCTGTTTCTCTCCATCCTTTCCCTACCTACCTCCCTCTCCCCCCCCCTCTCTCTCTCTCTCTCTCTCTCTCTCTCCCTCTCTCTCTCTCTCTTTCTCTGTTGAGAGAGGAACTAATGAGGCAGAGTCTGTAAATCCAGCCATTAGATAGTCAAATAAACACAGCTACTGTCAAGCTTGCGTTGTCTTATTCACCCAGGCTAAGAGAGCCCACAGGCCTTCTCCTCCCCGCCAGCTGGGTCAGGCAGAGGGGGACGAGAAGATGGGGACAAGGGGGGAGCTGTCCAGCGGTGTAGGAATCGGACTGGATCTGTTTTTATTTATATAATTGGAGCAAATTCACGAAACCATTTAGAATTGCTTAGGAGATATTATCTTTCCATTTCCCGTCGAGCAGGGCCAGGGGGCTAATGATCCTTGTATTCGGCGGTGATTAGGGCTAATGATACTGATTAATCCCATTATTCTCCGATCGCAGTGTCTCGTCTCGGCACGGCTGCCGTCCGAGACTTGGCCGGGCTCCGGGTGCGTTCCGTGAGGAGGTGGCCAGGCGTAGTGCCGGCCCGGGGGCCCCGTGATGGATCTCTGCAGCTGGGGGGGACGGGGGGACGGGGGACGAATGCTACGTTCCCACTGTGCTCCGACGACAGGCGGAATGCCGGAATCAAAGAGAACGTCCCGGCATTTGGAGCGCTCTCTGCTGGAATGGTCGTCTATGTTTGGCTCTCTTCTCTCTCTCCCTCCCTCTCTCTCTCTCTCTCTCTCTCTCTCTCTCTCTCTCTCTCTCTCTCTCTCTCTCTCCCTCCCTCTCTCTCTCTCCCTCTCTTCCTCTCTCTTTCTCTCTCTCTCTCTCTGTCTTGCAATCAGTGCTCAGGAGTGAGGGATGAAGAGAAGCGGAAGTCGGAGAGGCGATGGCACTGCTGCTCTCACATGGGCACATAAGACATAAAACTTTTCTCCTCCCTCCTCTTTTTTTTCCATTCCATCCCCATTCTGTCTTCACGGAAAGGAGGAGGCAGCGGGGAGGAGAGGAGGAGAGGAGGAGAGGGGAGAAAAAGGAGGAGAAGTCCGATGGAGGGTCTGTCAGCGCCCAGGAGCCATCCCATCCAATTTAGATTCCTCTTTTCCAGTTCCATGGGAGCGCACCCAAGCCAGTGGTCTGCTTTCCATCCGTCAGTCTGCATTAAGGCTGTCTCTCGCCAGGGCCCCGCTCGGCACTGTCCACCGCGAGCCTGAGTGGACTCTGTGGACCAGGTGGGGACGGCTATGATGGCTGGTGTGTGTGTGTGTGTGTGTGTGTGTGTGTGTGTGTGTTTGTAAGAAAGAGAGAGAGAGAGAGTGTGTGTGTGTATGTGCATGAATGATGTGTGAAAGAATGTGCGCCTTCTTTGTTTGTGCAAATATGTGTGTGTGTGTGTGTGTGTGTATATGTGCATGTGTCTTTTTTTTGTGTGTATGTACAGTATATGTGCATGTGTGAAGAATATGGTAATAGCCCCTTTGTTGTCCAGTGACAAAGACAAGGCCGCAAATGAGATGGAATAACAAGCCTTCTGGACTCTCCTGCAACAAGCCTCCTCTCTGGAACGAACGCCGAAGCCCCCACCAAAGCAAAAATACAAATATAAGTAATGTGTACATGTTTTGAATTATCTCATGCGAAGGAAAAGAAACAAAAAAATAATGTTCATTCGAGCATTTTGACTTTGACTTTTACATCCATGAAAAGTCTAACACGATGTTGCGTTAATGCGGATTAGCCCGAGCAATGAAAAGTGTGTCAAACACGTCCGTCACATGGACGTCCAGAACCTCAGCACCTCTGCTCACTGCACAGACAGGCTGGCGTGGGTTCAATTACACTTGACAGCATCAAGTATGAAGTTTGGCCTGATGTTTACAATAACCTGCTGATAGCCCTGACCAGTCTGTGGAAATATTATTGTAAACTGCCCTAACATATTCGCCATTGCACCACAAGTGACTCACGAACAGTCTCTGACCAGGAAAATGCTCTCTCTCCATCTCTCTCTCTCTCTCTCTCTCTCTCTCTCTCACACACACACACACACACTCTCTCTCTCTCTCTCTCTTTCTCTCCCCATTCCTCTCTATGTCTTTCTTTCTCTCCGCCCTGCAATAAGTTTTCAAAGGAATGTAAGCAGAGAATGACCGCAGAAACAAATGGGCAATCGGCAGCGTAATATCAGCGTGACCGTAGCTTATGACTCCGTGGGGTGACATAGATTTTGCGAGGAGGCCCCCGAAGCCCTCGAGGCCTCCCGCCACCACTGACCTCGCCGGTGATTGGAGCTGAGACACACTCCTCTAGGCCCACGGAGGAAGAGGGACGAGGGTTGGAGGGGTCGGAGGGGGGGCAGTAGAGGAGACGGGGGAGAGTGGGTGTTTCTTCCCGAGATAGCCAGGGAGGTTGCCTCTGGTATGTAAGCCCGAGGCCCGTTGCGTCGCTACAATTGAGCAAACAAACAGCTATTTAGTGTCATTAAGCCGAAATCTATGGGCCTTGATGATATGGCTGAAATTATCCCTCATAAATCAATGGAGGAATGCTGTTTGCATGACAGTGGCGCAGGCTTGTTCCTAAGTGTTGGAGAGGAGCCTTGGCCGGCTGCAAACCTGAATGACACTATTTAGCCTAAGAACTAGTTGGATGCATATTCAGATGTGGAGGAGGGAGGGGGGGGGGGGGGGGGGGGGGTGCGTTCAAAGACAACACGTTCCAGTGAAGTACCCTTCCTTGGCCCCCCCCCCCAGGGGATCAGGAATCTACTTGAGTTTTGACCAATGATTGCTGAGATGCTTTCGAAGAACTGCTGTCTTCACTGTGACCGCTGCATTTCTATTCTCAGAAATGTGCTGAAAACGTCTGTTGTTGTTGTTGTTGTCGTTGTGCCTGAGCCTGGTTTCCAAGACCCACTTAGTACTGCATCAGTGTACTTTAACATAATCTTTATTGTTCAAAAAATGGGTTAGACCAATCAGTCTTGTCTATGGCTTAAAGCGAGCAATTGGCAACCTTTTCTAACCCAGTTCCAGTGAATTATGCGAAGCTAGGCTAGCAGTGTCACACTGAATTATTGCACATACAGGAGGAGAGAAGACAAGGGTATATCTTATATAACACTGAGGAAGACTGCAAATAAGATTATTTCCCAAAAAGATGGCACGTTCTTCAGATTTGTTGCAGTCGAAAGCCATGTGCTTTAACAGCAGATGAGCAAATGTCATGTGTGTACACTGAAATACATCCTTACAGAATAACGCAAGGAGACATTGCACTCATTCTGATTTCACTGACTGAAACCGGTGTTTTCAATTACTCACTTGTCCCATGCCCTTCTCTGGCTGCCGAAGACACATCTTCCGTGACAGTTAGCATTACCTCGAAAATACACCAATTATTTTATGTGTTTATGTTTTTATGTCCATAACACCATAATGGTGTGCCTTTTGAGAGAGAGAGCAATGCCTTTGTAGTCGTGGTCTGAACTATTCTACGCCTAAACTTTTCTTCCCTCGACTAAGGTTACCACTCTTGATATCGTAACTGACAGAAATATTCTTACATTAATACTCATATTGCACCACTGGCATGAGTACTACCTCTGAGTAAGTCCCTGGTTGAGGATTACATGACAGAAGACAACACCATGGCATGTCTACCCATGAAGTCACTCAGTTTCCATTATCACACAAAGATGTTGCTCACTCTTTTATGGGGTCTTGGATTATTCAAGGCCATTAACATTTTTTTTCCCCCAATTCGTTTTTTCATTGACTTTTCCTATTTCCATACAGCTAGCTGCCTGTGAGGGTCCAACTCTTTCAAAAGCCCTGCGTTTGTTTTGACAGTGAAAGGCTGGTTCCAGGCCAAGCTGCCATTGCTGTGTGTGTCATGAGAGAGGAGCCAGGCGTGCTGGTGTGTGTTGCGTTGGAGCGCAGAGCCCCCTGTCTGTGCTGAGGACACGGCACCGCACGCACGTTCAAATGGCCACTGTGGAGCTCCAGGGGTCAGGTCAGTGACTGGACACACACACACACACACACACACACACACACACACACAGAAACAAGCACACATATCAAAACACCCTTGCACACTATGCACACCCACACTCACACACACACTGATAACACGAACACACATGTTAACACGTGAACACAAATACACACACACACACACACACACATACACACACACACACACACACACACATACACACATTCACAGGAGCTGAAACACCATCTCCACCCCACCCCAGGGTGTCCAGCAGAGGTTAAAGGTCGGAGACATCAAGGGAGCTCCCCAATCAGCCCTTGTCCTTCTCCTCCCCTTCTGTTTGCGCGTGACAATTCTGTCACCCCCCCTCCCACACACACAAACACACACTCACACTCACACACTACCACATATACACACACACACACACACACACACACATTTACACGTACTGTATGCACAGACAGAGAAACACACACACCACAAAAAGCCTCTTGGACCAGAAGTCAGTAATACAATAACAATAACACACACACACACTCAACACTCTACTCCCAAACAGTGTTTCTCCCGTGGCAGACCTGGCCCTGCCTGCACTACCTGTGTTTAGAGCCAGACGGTCGAGCCAGCCTCTCTGCAGGGGTCCTTTGAAGGCCCCTGGCCCCTGGCTCCTCCATCAGCCTTTATTGCAGAGGAGCTGTGGGGGGTCACGTGCCGTTGTTGTCAGCCGGCCCGTTTTCAGCCAATCGGAGGGCCTTATCTATGCAGGCTTAATCTGACCTGTCGTCAGCGACTCTGCAGCCCTGTTTTCCATGACCTCTGCTGACCTGAGAGCCACCTGCTCTGGTATCAAGGACATCGTAGCCTGACCAAAACTCAATAAAATAAAATCAATAACTTACTTAAAACTGATTTTTAATTGTCCAAAGATTTTTGGTGGCCTGCAATCCTTAATACATCCCAAATAGTCGGTTCCCTCCATGGCTCAGAGGAGTTATGTGAAACTCTTAGACGCGGGCAAATTATGTCCCACAGTTGCCATCTCTATTTGAGCAGCATGACTTTACCTCCCCTTTAATGTGTCTTTAATTTGGTCCATGTGAAACACATGGAGCGCTTCTTAAACAAAAAGGAACTGAAGACTTTAAGAAATTGAAGTCTGAGTTTCATTTTTGGTCAAAGTCAAATCTAAGAGGACATCTCGCCTGTAAGCCACAGACAAGAACCCCCCCAAGTCTGTTTTCATTGAGACAGCCACCGCAACTTTTCATAAAAATCCTCAGAAGCTATTTCTGCGTTTTTGAAATCTAAAACTAATTTGCTTCAGAACCGACCGATCGACGACAAGGGGGCCGAACGCTATGCAAAGTGCGACGCAAAAAATCTCGAGACATATTTTTGCATGTGTATCTCTGATGAAACATTGGATGTGTCATGTTTGCGGTTTCCTCTGTAAAGAGTCCCCCCAAAAAAGGGCCTTGCATCCATTCTTGCGCAGTGACCTCGAGGGGAAAAGTCTTTGTTCTCACTCAACATCACACGGCGCTCCCCTCTTCATCAGTCTCCTTCAGTTCTTTTGAGTCCCTTCTGACCCGCGGTCTGTTAATAATTTACAAAAAGCTGAAATAAATCACTAAAGCAGGAATGCAGAGCCATGAAAAACCATATCACCCTTTGATGGGGCAGATATGGGCATCGGATATCACAAACACGCCAATTTTCTGGGGTTTATAAGTGCACAGTGCAGAAATCATCAAATAAAACAGGAATGATTAGAGTCTCTTTCAAGTCTTATGAGTGGGATTTGTATAAAACATGCACGCACATCTAGAAATATCTCTGGGTTTTTTTTTTGTATTTTCCAGCTAATTTTCGAGCACCTTCATCTTTTTTTATGTCACTTGTAAAACTCAGCTGTCGTTTCTAGGTTCGTCTGTGGTCTCTTTTTTCCCCTTCTTGTCTGTGACATCTTTCTCTGTGGGAGAGCATTCCTGTGCTATAGCCTGGAATGGACCTTCGTCTGAACTACGCTCAATGCACAAGGGGCACGTTCATTCGCTTCCTGCGAGAGATAAAATCTATTGCCAAGCGCTGCAGCATTTTCCCACATGCTCTTACACGGAATTCCTCAAAACCAAACATTCGATCATGTTGCCTGGCTGGGTCGACCCCCGATCAAACACACATGTAGCAAAACCTAATAGACTATAGGCTAGACAAGCGTGGATTTCCCTTTCCAACATATCTCATGCAAATAATTTAATCAGTGGGGTTACGTTTTCCTCCCAATTAGCGAGTTCTCTGAAGGCACTGGGAAAGATATATGATCTGATATCTTTCAGTAGTACTCTGAGTCATCACCTTACTATACAAAGAAAATATACACCTACAATGTGCCTGCCCCGATATTAATAGTAGTAGTTTGTCTGCGAACCTCTCAATGGAGAATTGGTCTGGTGTTGGCCAGGCTAAATAGTAGTAGTCTTAATATTTATAGTAGTAGCAATCTTTGAATCAGGCATATGATGATCTGAAACTACAGTGCATTTGTTCCTCTCCTATTCAAGGGCAAGCTTGCATGACAGTGCACGGGCAGGGAGACAGCTGGAAGGAGTGCAGGAATGAGCTGAGCTGAGCTGGGGGCCGGCCTGGTGGGTTATATAGACTCCTGCTTAGAGGTGAGCACGACGACTCCTCCAAGTGGCCAAGGGGACTATTTAGAGGCTCGTAGCATCAGCTGGGATCCTGGAGGAAAGCCTGGATGTGTGTGTGTGTGTCTGTGTCTGTGTGTGTGTGTGTGTGTGTGTGTGTGTGTGTGTGCGTGCGTGCGTGCCGGCGTGTGCATGTCTGTGTGTGTATGTGTGTTATGCCTGTGCTAACGTGTGCCACTGTGTGTACTGTACACATTTGCATAAGTCTAATCACAACTATTCCAGACACAATAGAGATAAATATAAGCAATGTTTGATCAGCACAAAAATGTTGTCGCTGTTGTCCTGGCTTTTTGGCCTGGTAAAGGTAGAACTGGGACAAGGGTCACATCCAGTGTTTTCTCTTTCTTTCATAACTCCAGATATTCCTATTTCATGCACAAATCAAACGCTAGAGACGGTGATATGAAAGGCCAGTCTTTGTGTACTGACCCGACTGGTGAAGGACCAAATGTTTAAGATTTCAAGTCTGCTAGAACAGCAGTGTGATGCTTTGAATGGAGGAGGGCATAAGCACTATTCCAGACATACTGTACACAGGTGCTTGGTCCTCTGGGCATACACACACACACACACACACTCAACACACTTACACACTAAGATATGCTTGCACGCACACACACACACACACAGAGAGAGAAAGAGACGCACACAGGAAAATAGAGAGAGGCACCAACCCATACTTACACACACATACACACACACACACACACACACACACACACACTAAGATATCCTTGCACAGAGAGAGTGTGCAAGTGCACACACACACACACACACACACACACACACACACACACACACACACACACACAGACACACACACACACACACACACACACACACACACACACACACTGAGGGGCTGCTACTTTTCATCCAGAGCCGTCCTTTTTTCCTGCTCGTGTAAGGAAAAGCGTCCTCCTCCTCCTCCTCCTCCTCCATCTCCTCCTCCTCCTCCTCCTCCTCCTCCTCCTCCCGTGTACTTTACTGCCCATGCAAATGGCCTGGCCACGGAGCAGCCACCACAGGAGGGGGGTGGCAGACAAAAATATAAGCACTTGTGTCTCCAGTGACCCCGGCCCAGAGCCCATCTTCCCCCCATCGCGACGAAAAACTGTTTGCCCAGCGGAATCCGCCAGCGCCAAAACTCCCATAGTTATTAAAACTAATCGCCTTCAATAAATAGGGTTATATTTGAAGAGAGACTAGCTTGGAGGGCCCGAGTGAAGGGCCTTGGAATGTTATTTGTTTACCCAGATACAGACGTAGAATGTGGCGCAAGTGAGCCTTGTGACAACTGCAACGGGATTGAAAAGGGAGACTGGTGTTTTAAAATAAACTGACCTCATATTTTACCAGAGCGTGCCAAGAATGAAAGCTGAAAATTACACCGAGGATTGAATCAACAAATGCAAATTTTATCCTGAGCAACGCACAGTATGTGGACGGTAGCCATTTTGTCAGTTTCACCCCTATATGACATAGGAATCAAATACTTTTCTGTGTTACCAGTTGCGCTGCAAGAACATTAGTGCGATTGCACAAGCAATTGCTTTTCCAAATGTAATAAATATAAAAGGATTAGTGTTTCAAAAGTCAGAGTCATATATCAGTAAATGAACTGTGGTAATGGTGATTGTTTTTCTAATATTATTCAGACGATTAACATAAAGTGCAGTTTGTGGTTAGTATGGTTATAAAATTGTCTCCGGTCAGACTTGTTTTGTTTTCAGATTACGACGAGTAAAACATGCTTGTGGAGAACTTTTTCGGTGGATTCGGTAGTATTACCATTACACCCCTGCTGCTGAACGTTCACGGCAGCTTATTCATATTTACTTTCCAAATTCAAGCACTTCATTTCACTAAATCTGCCCAATGAAATTGCTGCTGTCAAAAGATATCCATGTCTATAACACCCCATAACTAATTCAGTCTGAAAACAATTATTTTCTAAACTTAAATGTGCATGACTTTCTGGGCATCTTCTTGCAGTAATTGTAAAATACAGTTTAAATAATCTTTGAAATACATGTTTGGTTTGGGAAGTATATTACTGTATGGCATATAGTATAAACATATGTTAATACTCGGTTATGGCAGAAGCCCATTTTACTTTTTAGAATGGAATGTTAAATTTCCCAGGTACCATATAAGAACTGGATTATTTTAAATGTCATTGGACTATACATTTTGAAAGGAAAAAAACACACACTCACACTCACACATACATACTCTCACACATACACAATGAGTTTCATGACCGGATGTCTGGAAATTTTTATGTGACATTGTAGCTGCAAAGCTCTTACAGAGCGACAGAGATTCACGATCATTTCAAGCAATAAAAAAAGTGTTTTTGAAAAAAACAGATGAACATGCCCACGTTTGTGCTATCTGTCACGTTTTATATGCTTTTTTCCTGCTTTTTTTCTCCCCTGCGGGTGGTAGTTGGTTTCTCTCCGTTTATTTATGGCCAAGCCGAGCTTCTCGCGGGGCAATTAATAACAGCCAAATTCATCTCAGTCCGACAGTGTGTCCATTTCCAGGAGGGATAGTAGGGAGGGAGGCCTTGGCCCTGACCATCCCTGATGATTTACTCCCAGCCACCCTCACTCCTCTGCTCACCCAGGACGGTGTCCAGACTCTGGGCTACTCCCCTGCACCGGCCAGGCAAGCTAAGCCCAACAGTGGTGAATGTGGACCGGGTTTAGGGAAGCTGCGAGAAGTTTTGGGCCCTGTGAATGAAATATTAATATTACTCCCACACACACACACACACACACACACGCCCTCCCTTCACCTCCACCCTTAGTAATGAAAACAGTTGTCATTGTGCTCTAGCTCTATCTATGAGAGCTCCTTTCAGCGCAAGGTCTTTTAAATCGTCCTGACTTTCTAACCCTCTGCCACTTTACAGCACCCCTGCCCAGGTTTATATGTTTTCCTGAGACCGGGTCCAAATGACACAGCACCACTTGTGGCCAACTGTGGTCACAGGGACCAAAACTCTTAAGTATGGCTGCTGCGGTACGGGCTCCTGATGGTTTGGCGTCTTGATCCAAAACGTCATCAGTGTGCCATGCGGTGAGTGTGGTGAAGCCACGTTGGAAATCTGCAGAGCGAAAAAAAAAAAAAAAAAAGAAATTCCACATGCTGTGACCAAACGTGGTGATTAGCCGGTTAGCAGTCCTTATGCTAACACAATGTCATAGGTATGAATTCTCGTCGTAAAACAATATCCCAGGTATGAATCGACACTTTTTTGGACTACAATCGACAACAAGATTTATTGCTGTTGACAGCGACTGCAGTTTCACAGTGGACCTGCGGGTCATGACTGCTGTTGTCAGCTCAGCATCATGTCAGACTGCAGCTTGCTGGTACTCACTCTCTCCATTTCTGCTGGCAGCTAAAGCATCAGCATCGTTTCAGTGGCCCGCTCTTTGCGTCTCAACAACAAGTAGAAAACCACATTTTGTTCAAACACACAATTCGAAATTGAATAGAAGGCTTCGGCATTGCTGCACATCAGCAAGTCCACCATGTGCCACCAACGTTTAAAATCCGATACCAGCTTAAAAAAGAGACAAAAAAAACAGAATTCTGGGGTTTTGCTGGAAGCCATTTGAGTGATAATGACGGCCCTGTCCTTCAGATAATGCTCTTCTAGTTTCCCAGTATTGCCTTCTATACATCCCAGGAGTTAACCCCCCCCCCCCCCCAAACACACACACACACACACACACACACACACACACATTACAGCAGGGTCTGGATTGTCTCAGCTCCTCCGCTGGGTCACATTCTGACGTGTGTGTGTGACCCCGTCTCTTTCCTGCAGTGGGGACGTCGAGCGCCATGTCAGGTGTTAGGTGATACCTCTTTCTGCCGAGAGAGAGAGAGAGAGAGAGAGATAGAGAGGAAGAGAGAGAGAGAGAGAGGAAGGCAAACGGGGGAAAACGTTTTAAGAGTCCATATTAAAGCCAGGGATGCATTAGAGTGGAAAACGTCTGGTTTGGAGCCGGGGGCCAAAGGTCAAACTCTTACAGACTGTAAAAAAAGAGCATTTTTCTGTTTTCCTTTTTTTGGCGCTCCAGCTCCCCGCTCCTTCTTGGTCCTTAAAAAAGGTTGTGTTAGAGCGGCTCAGGTAACAGAGCTAATAATGACACAGCTTGTATATAATTCCCCTGAGCTTAGCAAGACAGGGAGACAGAGGTTGAGGGAGAGAGTGTGTGTGCGAGTGTGTGTGTGAGAGAGAGAGAGAGAGAGAGAGAGAGAGAGAGAGAGAGAGAGAGAGAGAGAGAGGGAGAGTGTGTGTGTGGAGGAGGGGTGTGTTCAGGGGACTGCATATGGGACCTGTCTGTATAATATGTTCACCATGCTGCCGCCCCCCTCCACACACACACAAGCACACACACACGCGCGCACACCTCCTTTCAGCTGTGGGGGACTCTTGGGGAACATAAACTGAGGCTCTGAAACCCCACAGGCCACCTGAAAGATGCTTCACAGCAAAGGCAGTGGCCATTTCGAGCGAGCGAGAGAGAGAGAGAGAGAGAGAGAGAGAGAGAGAGAGGGTGAGTGTATCAAGAAATTTATTTTAGGCTAACCACACAATACAACGAGTATTATCAATTACAGTAATTACAAGCAGCTTTTTCCTTTCACTTACAGAAACGATCATCTGATATTCCCTCAGCTAGCCAACTCAAATAGCAATAGTAAAAAAAAAAGACTGAACTCAGTCTGATGAAGTTTAAGTGATATGCGCGACTTTCTCCTCCTTGTGCGTTTGTTGCCATGAGCAATGATACAATTGTGTGACACAGTTTGTAATACAGCCACAGCCAAGTAGAAGTGTAACAGTTTAATATTAATTTGGGGAGTGACATTACTGTCATTCCTCAAGGGGAAATTCTCCTTAACTCTACTCTTGCATGACTCAATGGGTCCACGTACGTGACTCTTTTGTTTTCCTGTACAATGAATGAGAGACAATAGTCGAGGACTGCAGTACTTTACAGTATAAATAAGTAACACAGCAAGCACACTATACACACATACAGCACTTGAACGTTAAACACACAGATCTGAATTTGTGCACTGATCCCGAGCACTAACACCGCAAGAGTACAGTGTGTAAACCGATCGCCGAATACTTCACATGCCACTTAGAGAGGCCATCCCAGAGGTTTGAAGTTTCCCACTGCCCGAAAAACTACGGCAGGTGACTTGGGTATATTTATGCGGAGGGGGGAGTGTTTGTTGTTGGCTGGGGAAACGATGACAATGAGTCGCACCACATCAAGCCCGCGGACCTCCCTCTCAGCCGCGCTCTCCAGTGCTCTGAGCCGGCGGTGCCAAGTGGGTTGCTATGATAAGCTCTCATGACTCGAGTAGTTGAGCTTCAGTTTGAAAAACTCGCAGTGTAAACACAACCTTGATCTGTGATCTCTCTCTCTGTGTGTGTGTGTGTGTGTGTGTGTCTGTGAGACAGAGAGAGAGAGAGAGAGCTAGAGGGTGAGGAAATGAGGAGAGTGAGTGAGAGAAGAAAGGGGAGAAAGAGAGAGCAAGTTGAGAGGGAAAGAGAGAGTGAGTGAATACGGTATGTGTGTCTGTGCGTGTGAGTGTATGTTTGTGTGTTTTTGTGTGTGAGTGTATGTGTGTGTGTGAGCATGTATATGTGCGTGTGGGTGTGTATGTGTGTGTGAGACCATATATGTGTGTGTGGGGGGGGGGAGAGTACAGTATGTTTGTGTGGTTTTGTGTGTGTATGTGTGTGTGAGAGAGAGTGTGTGTGAGAGCGTATATGTGTGTGTGTGTGTGTGTGTGTGTGTGTGTGTGTGTGTGTGTGTGTGTGTGAGAGAGAGAGTGTGTGTGAGAGCGTATATATGTGTGTGTGTGTGTGTGTGTGTGTGTGTGTGTGTGTGTGTGTGTGTGTGTGTGTGCTCCACTGACTCCATACCTGACCGAGTAAACAGCCCTGGGCACTGAGCAGGGTTTATGAGAAGGGCACACCCCTGGGTTTTGGCTGGGATTAGTGTGCAGGACTGCCCAGATGAACGCCTTTCGCACATAAAGCTCCGGCCCGGACCAGGCGAGAGGGCTTATTTGTGTTCAGTGGGGCAGGGCGGGGGTGAGGGGGTAGGTGTGTGTGTGTGTGTGTGTGTGTGTGGAGAGAGGTTTGTGGTGTGTGGAGAGGTGTGTGTGTGTGGGGGGGGGGGAGTGTTGGCATTTATGGGGATGCAGGGGCACTTTCCCATTGCCGAGCTGAGCTGATGGAATTAAGTTTTCATTTTGCAGGAGGTATCAGCTAGTGGGCCCTCCCATGGTGGCTAATAATACCACATACTGTACACGCACACACACACACACACACACACACACACACACACACACACACACACACACACACACACACACACACACACACACACACACACACACACACACATACTTACAAGTACATTTACACTGCTACTGGCTTCCCTCTCTCTCTCTGCATGTGTGTGTGTGTGAGAGAGAGAGTGAGAGTGTGTGTGTGTGTGTGTGTGTGTGTGTGTGTGTGTGTGTGTGTGTGTGTGTGTGTGTGTGTGTGTGTGTGTGTGTGTGTGTGTGTGTGTGTGTGTGTGTGTGTGTGCGTGCGTGCGGCAGAAAGGTGGTTTAGCCCCTGGGCTGTGTGTAATAAACCCAAATCAGAGCATGTCCTGGTGCCTCTCACCTCTCCCCCGTGTCCCCCAGGCTCAGCCCAGGCTCAGCCCAGCGGTGGGGCCTGTAGAGCGGGCCCTGGCCCCCCTCACAGCGGGCAGTCTGTTCTCACACGCGGGGCTCCTGTGGTGTCGCCCCTCTCCCATCTCATGTCACCTCAGACCCCCCCACACTCACACACACACATACACATACACACACACACACACACACACACTCTTTTTCTCTCTCTCTCTCACACACACACACACACACACACACACACACACACACACACACACATACACACACACATACATACACATACACACACACACACACACACACACACACACACACACACACACACACACACACACACTCTCTCTCTCTCTCTCACACACACACACACACACATGCACAATGCATATACACAGACATACCTCACACTTCCAAGTCAGCAAGGGTCTTTGTGGATGGATGGATAGATGGGTGTGTGGAACAGTGAAGAAGTAAAGAAATGCGCTCAACACCTTAGTACTTCAACTGGGTGCTTAAACTTGATTATAAATCAAATACTTTGAAAATAAATAAAGCAAGCACTCAACAGTTTCTTTTTACTTTTTAATCGCCTCACAGCGGATTAGTGTGGAACAGTGGAAATCAAGAGAGAAACATCAAACTGAACTCAATCTGCCCCAGAGGCTATCATCTACACTGACAGTCCAAATTCAATCATTTGCTGATCGGATTTCCAAGCGGACTTTCTGCAGGATTTATTAGAAGCGATTGGATTCAATCTGTTTGTCCATGTGGCAATTCTCAGTTTTGGCCGTGTCTATTGATTACTCCAGCAAAGTCATTACACCTAGTGATTTTGACAATAAACAAAACAATATCGAGGGGGAAATACATTTGTTTGCTAATTGAGCACATGATACTGTGTAGCTGAAGCGTGAGATTCATGAAAGTACTGAGACAACGCCAGACAGGGAGGTTTGCCAGCACCATGATCACGCATCAAAAGTCAAAAAGGCAGAACAAACGCTTGGAATCCTATCAGTGTGGTCAGACATAAACAGGCAAGCAGAAAATACTATTTGAATATAATAGTATTTCAAACCACAAACGGATTAGCACGTCATTTGATACATATGATCAGGTACCAATTGTACATACACATACAGTATATCAGAGTTTGTGTCTGAACATGGCCAAAGACTTCAGAGAGAGAGAAATGTGTGTGTGTGTCTGGACCTGGCTGTGATCTACTACAGCTTAGGGAGAATCAGACGTTTTCACACGAGTGAGAGGCCTATCATTAGTCAGTCCTGGAACTCGGCAGAAAAGTAAGTTGCTGGAAGGCAGGCAACTGAAAGGAAACCAACAAAACTGTGGTCTTGGAAAACACTTTGGCACAAAGAGGGCAGGGAGGAAAAATCCGATTCCAGGATGCCTCTGTCCCTGATGCGGCCCTGTTCTGGGGTGAATCCGGTGGTTCCGGGCTCAAGGCACTCCAGGTCCTGCTGTGTTCTCTCTCTCTCCCTCTCTCTCTCTTTCTCTCTCCTTCTCTCTCTATCTCTCTCTCTTCGCAGTCTGAGGGGGACGAGTGATTAATTTAGGGCGCTTTGACGTTGTTATTTTTAGGAGGGATCCCAGATCGAGTGTTTCCCTCAACAGCTGGGTCCCACCTGGAGGACGGACGGCGCTAAACTCAGTCCTGGACTCGACACGCTCGTTCTCACATGATCCATTAGGAGTGGGTGGGTGGGGGGGGGGGGTATGACCCACATAGCAGCCAGCACTGGCCCAGACTTGCACCAGATCTGGGCCAGTTTGCGCAGAGAGGATGGACCGAAAGGAGAATCTCTGTAATCCCAATCCAATGCACTATTTGTCAGGTTCAGATAATCACTCCTCGCGGTGCTGTAGTTGACTGTTCCATGTGTGTGTTCCCATCACACTCAACAAAGTGGCTCGGACCAAGACACACACTCTCCTAGCCAATAAACACTCAGCTTTTAGCCATGTGGAAACGGGCAAGACTAATTTGAGCCCAAATATCAACAACATATTCCGTTTTTTTGAATGCAAATATCTACAATCTTTCACCAGATTCACAGCCTGCATCTTTAAAACACATGCCTTAGAATAAGAGCAGAGATGGGTGACCTGACCAAATATTGCCCCCTCTTTCAACTAATCCCGTCCACTTAGTTCAAAAGGCGGCTACTCCGCTCGACCTTAGAGGAGAACTATTTTAAGGGGTGCCAAATAGCACCAGCTCATCCTCTCCGAAGGCAGACTAATGCTCTTATATTAAAGCTACTGAAGTCCCTTTATTCAGACATAAAATAAAGATTGACAAGGGAGGGGGGGGGCTTCTATTTTCATCAAATGCAGAATGTTACAGTCTCTAGGTAGGACTGCCAAGGAATGGACTTTATGGGAGGAAATAATAGCATCCTTTGAGGACAGAAATAAAGGACCTTTTCAGGAATTTTGATACCTTGACTATGAAGCCCTCCATTATAATCAAAGACATGCATGAACTGGACAGAACCAGAGTAGTGCACACACACCATTTACGACAGAAATAACAGGATCCTCTGAGGATAGAAAACGATGGGGCTTTTTTAATCTCTTTTATAAGTTCCAGAAATATGGATT
>NC_084998.1:14632115-14687115 GCF_963854185.1 Sardina pilchardus
AACCGGGCCCGGGCCAACACCCGTCCCGCTCCAGGCCCCTTGCTCGGTTTTGGCGTCTGGAGGTCTCCGGGCTGGAGATCAGACCTTAATCCCATCTGTCTCATTTAGCCCAATGCACCCTGATACCTACTGATCTCCGTCCAGAACGTTCCAAGAGGAAGAATGCGCATACCTTCAGCAGAGTACATCCCTCATATCCCAGTAGCAACATACGTCTTACACAAGACAACAGCCAAGACCCCGCTGTGAAATGAAAAGTTTCAGGGCGACGAGGGGAAACCTCTCTTTCCCAAAGATGAGGAGGAATCTACATTGAGGGGGATACAGATTTATTTGATTTAGCCGGTCAATTATTCTTCATATCATAAAGTATTATTAAGATGCAGGAAAGATGGAGTTTTGATGAATATAAGTACACTTGCCTCCACGGCTGCAGGATGAAATATGGGGAAAGGAAAAGGAAAGTATGTCATTTATCTCTGTCTGGTCCAGTATTACAAAATCGCAAAAGCAGAACTTGTTATTATTTTTTCAACAGCTCTTTCTCTCACCTCCTCATCATCATAAACCCAAGTGTGTGTGTGTGTGTGTGTGTGTGTGTGTGTGTGTTTCCAAGTCCCTCGTGACACACTGTTGGATTTTATGAACTTAATGCTTCATGTATGTTACACCAACTGCGCAGATTCTACCGATCCCTTCTGCATAAATCCACTCGTGTGTCCCGTGCGACTCTCTCCTCACACCTCCATCCTCAGGCAAGAAAACAACTCCGCCAGCTTCTCCTCCTCTCCCCAACGAGACAACGCGGAGAGAAAACAAAAAAAGGTGCATAACGTTTAGGTCATTTTAAGCTTGGAACGGGCTCCTACTTGCTTCAGGATGTGTTCTCTTTTTGTTCATTCAAAGCCAGTGCATTGCCAAGCATGGAAGTGAAGCTCCAGACAACTTCAGTTTTTCTGCAGCAACGCCATTTATCTGTGTTGTAACTGTTTATCACTGACGTTTCATGAAAGTCCTCTTGTTTTTCTTTGAAGTGCTCTGTTATTTACGTCTTTTTAGCTGACTAAAACAGGAATAAATACTGGAAGTAAATATTACTTTCATGTATTTCCCCCACCCCCCCGCGAAACACATTGAACCGTTTAGTTTGATAAAGCACAGAACGAGGCCTTCAAATATTGCGCGTTTCTGAGCATCAGCCTCTGGTCTGTGTTTGAATGGCATGTGTTATTAAGATCATGCGCCAGGGGAGCCCTTGATTAGACACATCAATCAAGCCCTGGATCCCTCTTTAACCATTGCACAAGCTGGACATGTCCGGCAGGACGGGGATAAAGAAACAAACCCTCCCTCCTGCTACTGCTTTGTACTACGTTTGCCCAAGTTATGGCCAAAACATCCACTTTTGACTCGACGCGATAAAGCACGCTCGACATGACATTAGACATCAGCTCTTGTTGGATCCCAACCTGGTTGGACTTAAAGCGAAGTCTGCGAGGCTTCGCTTTCCCCTGCGCCTCAGCTGTGGCCACATGGGGTCTCCGTCGAGGACCTGCTGGGCAGATGGAGAGAGAGACAGAGATGGAGGGAGAGAGAGAGAGAGAGAGAGAGAGAGAAAGTGCCTCTCTTAATGCAGGCCAGGCCGTGGGTGCACAGACTCACTCTTTCATCGCTCTACCTGTCTGGCTTATCTTTCACATATCTGGAGGCCTGGGGAGAGGACGAGTGGGGTGTGTGTGTGTGTGTGGGGGGGGGGGGTGCTGGGATTCTTTAACCAAAAGCCTGTGAGCCCCCTTGCTGATCCTGCACAAGGAAGACCAGGGCCTACTGTATAACATCCATAAGCACCTTGCTATTCTCAACTCCGGCTTCGCTAAAGCTGAGGCTCCTTGATGACAAGATGCCTAGACGCGCGTACTCAGACACGCGCAGACGCCGCGAGACCTTCCAACTTAAACAGTTACATGTAACATTTACGCGTCTTTTTATATTGGGCTGCAGAGAGAGATCAATCTTGAACATGTTTTTCACAGGTGTGGGAGTGCACGTCGTCTCCTGGTGCCAACAGCCCAGTGGAGAGGAATCCCCCCTGGACACACCGCTCTCGCGCGTGATGGTTTTAGGAGACACCTTGACACGTTGTTGTGAGGTGTTGAGCCATTGATGTTTGACTTGACGGCGGTGTTTGACGGATGCACCCCACCCTTCTCGTGTTCAGGTGCTGGAGTTTAGTTTGGCATGTGTAGATGATGTGTGTGTGTGGGTGTGTGTGTGTGTGTGTGTGTGTGTGTGTGTGTGTGTGTGTGTGTGTGTGTGTGTGTGTGTGTGTAAGGGTGCTGAAGCGTGAGAAGGTGTGTGGAGAGGCCCTACAGTGCCGGGGCCTGTAACTCAGTACCTGTGAAAAGTGTGGCCACTTAATCCCCAGGAACACGTTGGCTTTCAGCCTGGTATTACTGTAAGGGATGACAATGAGGGAAAACTCCAAAGTCCCTTGGCGCTCTGAAGCTGTCATCTGATGATGCATATGGGAGACACGGTTTGAGTGTGTGTGTGTGTGTGTGTGTGTGTGTGTGTGTGTGTGTGTGTGTGTGTGTCTGTGTCTGTGTGAGTGTCTGAGGTAGATACCCGGCATCAAAAAGTAAAACTTTTTATTGCATTTTATGCATTCACTAAACAAGTTGATTCTAAGCACCACAACTTTTCAAATAGGTCAATTGGCTAATTTGTGAAATTAGCCGTGTGTGTGAGTGGATTGCTTGCATGTTTGAAGTCAATTTGAAGTAAGCCTGGGTGAGGTTGCTAGACAGAAATTCTGACCAAGACCAAATCAAAACGTTTTCTCTCCAGAGTATTCTGTTTACTGTAACATGTTATTATGGTCATCGTTTCATAATATCATAATCTCAGCATGCCGCTATGTCCTCCTAATTACAGCAGGCTTTTATGCAATCATCGCGAACAAATACCAGAGTCCAGAGCCATGTCTGCCACTTTGATTATCTTCACCCATCAACAGCATAGTCCTGTCAAACAAAGATGAACCCCTGATGCTGATTTGGAAATCACTACCACATGCAAATGCCCCTCTAAATCGTACAAACACACATACACACACACACACACACACAGACGAGCAGACACACACACACACACACACACACACAGACGTGCAAACACACACACACACACACACAAATACAAACACTCACACACACACACACACACACACACACAAACATACAAGCACCCACAAACAATCACACACACACACACACACACACACACACACACACACACACACACACACACACACACACACACACACACACACACACACACACACACACACACACACACACACACACAAACACACACAAACACAAACAATCATGATCACACCTCTAGACACCTCCCTGTGCTTTTGGATGAGTGCATGTGCGGTCTTAATCATTTCCTGGGCAGTGCACTTTTGCTCATGCCACACTTACAGTTTTTTTTGATTGCTTTGACGTAGTAGTCGACTCAGAAAACCATTTTTCAAAACTCTTAACGCAAAGGCCTAAACAGTGGCACCAATGGTCAAAATGACTCATTTTGCCTGCAAAAGGCTCTAACTCCTCCAAAACATTTAAAATATGGACCAAAAGCAAATGTTGCCCTCAAACAACACAACTTGCACACAAGTGCATAAGC
The DNA here is from genome assembly GCF_963854185.1 of Sardina pilchardus. Taxonomy (NCBI): domain Eukaryota; kingdom Metazoa; phylum Chordata; class Actinopteri; order Clupeiformes; family Clupeidae; genus Sardina; species Sardina pilchardus. Next base: position 14,635,809 of record NC_084998.1, read on the forward strand.
GCTTCCAATCAGTCATTAGACAAGGGGCATCAAAATACAAAATTCAGCTCTCAATGTGAATCAGTGCATTACTGGTCAGCAGCTTACATATCAGTGCCAATTTGCTTTCTTGCAAAAAATAGATCCAGAATCATACAATGATTTTTCAAATTTTACGTATTGAATGTAGTATTCATTCTTTTTTTTTTTTTTTTGAGATTGTGGCTAAGAAATGAAATAGTCCAACAGAAACCACATATAGGCTATAGTATGAAAGAAAGTATAAAATCCATCACTGTGTAAGACATAAGGCAAATATAAATAAAAATTCTGTACAATACAGTAAAGAAAAAAATATCTTCTAGTCAATTCTTACTCTCACTCTCATCTGCCTTGACCATCCATGCTTGCAAGTTACAACACACATGGCACCTTCTAAGCCTGCAGACTGATTGCAAATTGAAAAGTTGTGTGAAGCAGTGTCAAACAGGTGCTTCAGTGATTTCATACTGGGCAAGAAGTTTCTAAGAGATGGGAGCATATAGTTTCTGTTTGGTTACCACAGCTAAAGCAATGGAGTTTGGACTACTTGAATGACATCTGCGTTAACTGATTTGCAAAAGGATGCGGTAAGTGTGTCAAAACAATGACAATGGGTTAACCCATTTGCAAGAGGTGTTTTTTGCTCTGCTGAGAGAGTGATGATGAAGACTGAGAGGTTACCAGTTTCTTTAACTAGGTCAAAGCAATCAAAAGAAACTGTAATCACATCGCTTCGATGTATCCGTCAACAAAAAGGAGGCCTGCTAAATTCCATGTCCTCTGCACCGGGCCCGGGTCTGGCGTTTTGGAAACCGTGAGTAACGTGCGAAGCAAAGCAGCACTCTCGCTGATGGAGAACAGGGATTTGCTTTGCGGGGAGAGAGGAGGTTAGGATGGCATGCCCGCGGACCCTTGGAGTTATCCTATCCCTCCAGACTCCAGAGCCGAGAGAGATAGAAATAACAGGGTTCTGAAGGCTCCATGAACAATAGTTACAAAAGAGAGAAGAAAAACATGAACACTATACTGTACGCAAGGCCAAATCACTTTCACAATAGTCTGTGGACACGACCCATGCTGTGAGTAGCCTGTATGTATGTATGCTGCAGATACAGTGTACAGTACTTTATTAATCTACTGTTTTGTTATTGTGGGGTGAAGTACTCAGTTGAAGACCATACAGATGCAATTTGCAGGCTTTCAAAGATGAATGAAGAAATTCCGCAGGAGACATATTATGGAAAGCCTGGAAAACATTACTGTTGTTATTGGTTTTGTGGGAAAACGAGACACTCAGTGGAAGGCAGTAATCTTAAATAACCCATGTGATCATGGTCAAATTCTCTCATTTTCTCTCTCTATCAATGGATTAATGTCAGTTAGAGGGGAAAAGTGGTTTGGGCTTCAGTGGTAGAGCCTTGAGAGGACCAACTGAGAATTGTTGTCCTACATACACAAATATGATGCATAGCTCCATTCCCTATAACCTCAAATGTACAGATGTTTCACACTTTCTCCAGATGGGAAAACAAGAGTCAAAAAGACAAGAGTTAGGATTAAAAAAAATAATGACTCGTAGATCAGTCTGGATGTTTTTGTTTTATCCTTTTTTTCATTGACTTTTGACAACAAAAATGACCTAATGAAGCCTAAAGGGTGAAGGGAAAGCAGAGTAAAGTAGAACAAAATATCTGTTTCAGACTCTTTTTAGTGATATATATACAGTATATATATTTTTACTCATCCTATCCTGCACGTAGGATGAGCGCAATGACCTCTTCTTTCAAGACTCAGTTTTTCCCCCTGTTTACCAAACTGTGTTCTTATCCTTTCACTGTGGCGTCTGAGTGTGACCAGTTCGGTATGTGTCTGATCTTCCACTCAGGCAGAGAGATCAGATGCGATTGGAATCGCGCCGCGCCTGGAAGATGGCTGCTGCTCCGCGTCTCTTATGCAATGATGGATTTTTATAAGCCCTGGAATAAAAACGAGAGAAGAGAGAGAGAGAGAGAGAGAGAGAGAGAGAGAGAGAGAGAGAGAGAGAGAGAGAGAGAGAAACGATTTGTTGGGCTTTCCTCCCAGCGAGAGTTCGGTTGGAGAGGAGAGGGCGTGAATAAAGAGAGGAATGAGGTGTGTTTGCCAGGGGCAGGCCACAGCTCTTGGAGCCTGGAGCGGTGGTGGGGGTGGTGATGAGGGGGGTCAGGGAGGGGTGGTGGGGGTGGTGATGAGGGGGGTCAGGGAGGGGTGGGGCTGGGGGGGGTGTAGGCTGGGGGGTGTGGGTGGGTGGTGGAGTATGTGAGTTTGGAGATTGGGGTGGTTGGCTGGCTCATCCACTCACATGCTGCACTATGGCACGTTTAAAAAAAAAAAAAGAACCAGGCCACATGCACACTCCTGACATTTCACACAAAGTGCTCCATGTTGCGCCCAACACCCTGAGCCCCCCACCCACCCACCCACCCATCCAGATTTCCACAGAGTCTCAATCTCGCATCGCATTGTGTGTGGTTAAGAAGGCCATTCACACCCAAATGTGTCACTACTACATACAAATGTATCATAAATTCACGAAATATAGGACAATGTGTGATAGGATTTGACACTATAATGACTGTAGTGACTGTAATTCATTAATGAATTAATGAGAAAAATGAAAGTTGGCTTCACATTGTCATGACAAACTGATCGAATTAGTGAAACTCTAAAGTGGTTCAGAGATGGATTGTGGATGAAAATAGTTTTGACACACTTGATCATATGCAGATGATGTATTCTTAGAGCAAGTGAGCGCCCTATTCATTTGTGGGATATAAGAAAACAACACAAAACAAAACATTACTTCAGCATTACTTTCTGTCTGACACATCATTTGTCGACGTGACAAACGGAGCGGGAACATATTGAAGTCATAAGGAACTTGTCTCTCGCTGAGCCGGCACACGTACGAACGGACTGTTTGAGAGGATTATCCCGGAACACCCTGGCTCCCTCGCGTATAGGGTTTGAGATGCGGCCTCGTTCGGCAGGGTTCCACGGCAGAACTAGAAACACGATCTCAAGCCTCACTTCAACTCTTCTCCTCAGCATAAAGAGCTGTCCTGACCGCTGCCAGCTCAGACCAAAAACAAAAAAAGAAAAAAAGAAAAAAGAAAAAAGAAAGAACTAGACCTATCACGCAAAAGGGAATGTTTCAAATATTGATGTCAAGTTTGCGATGAACTGGCTGAACTACACTGCTCCCCAGAGATATCCATGCATTCTAGGAACCAGATAAGCCGAAGATCCAGAATGAAGGTTGTGGATTTGTTGACTTCTCAAGGACACTCGCTGCTTGTGCTCAGGCATCAACTAGGCTACTGTAAGAGCAAGGTAAGTAGCCTACGGCTTCAGATACAGAGCTCATAGTGACACCATTGAGTAGCCTATAGTCATACACAGTTCACAGGCAAAAACTAGACTAGGTCTAGTTTGCTACAGAAAGTAAAATTTTTCAAATTGCTGTCAGTTTTTATGAGGCGATAAGCCCCCCCACAGGGTCGTGATGGTAGGGTGGGATCAACCTTGGGACTCAGCATACGATCTGTTCAGCTTCGACAATCTTTGCTGTCAGCAGCACCAGCAGTTGTTTTGAGTTCAGACTTTGGCTATGACGTTTTTTTTTTTCTTTTTTTTCCTCCCCCACCACCTCATTGCTGCCAAACACATTCCACGTTGCTGATATGACAGATCATGGTGGAATGGTTCTCGCTTCGTGGACGTGCTTTTTTCGTTCATTTTATTCATGTTTTGCACTTTTTCACAGCACGCTTTGCCAACAACCTGAACTGTATTACATTTGGAGAGGCCACATGCTTACATTTGTGATTACAGTACTACAGTAAGCCCATCAATGTTGCACCTCTAAGGCTGCAAAACACACGGTGGTACTAGTAGCCTTTTGTAGTGGTAGTAGTCACATGCAAAGTAGAAGCAAGCAGTATTAGTACACTGTATTAGCTTTGACTTCTTTGGAGTCTTAGGTGTGTCATCTACTTTTGAGTACACAGATGTGCCTTGAAAATAAAAAAAATCGCTAATCCAAAAGTGTTATAAGCGACTGCACATATTCAGCTCAAACTCAGCACCAATAATTAGTATTAGCGGTAGCAACGTCATTCCTATTTGTATTACTACTAGCGTAGCATCATCAGCTGGAGTAAATGCAACAATAGAATGACATAGTAGCAGTAGTAGTAACCATGGCACTACATGTAATGGTTGGAGTATTGAAGTGCAGACGCAGGGAGAGGTATTGAGTGGAGAGTATGTGTGTGAGCTCTGGGTTGAGAACGTGTGGAGTAGTCTAAGTAGACTGAGACGTTGGCATGGCGTGCTGGAGACAGACTGAGGAGAGTTGTGAGAGACGCCTGATCTGTGTGTGTGTGTGTGTGTGTGTGTGTGTGTGTGTGTGTGTGTGTGTGTGTGAGAGATGCTTGACAGTAAGGGTGTGAACTGACGCTGGAGGTGAGGGTATTGAAAAGGGACTATTGGTATGTGTGTGTGTGTGGGGGGGGGGGGCGGTGCTGCATTTTTTGTGTGTTTGTGTATGTGTGTGTGTGTGTGAGAGAGAGAGAGACAGAGAGAGAGAGAGAGAGAGTGAGAGAGAGAGAGAGTGTGTGTGTGTGTGGGTACTGGAGCAAGGCCTTCAGTCTGTGGGGCGTCTGTAAGTGAGTAGGGTGAGGGTGGCATGCCCAAGAGCCGCAGCGTTGGGAACACACACACACACACACACACACACACACACACACACACACACGCACACACACACACACACACACACACACACCTACACACACCACTGCCCCACTCCATGAGAATTCAGCTGGCCGTCACTCCCAGGAAACATGCTAGTGTGCGAGGGCCAGGAAGCTGGCTGGACGTCTGAGTGGCACAGACATCTCGAGTCCCCTGGAGTGGCTGCCGTGTGCATGCTTATTTAGTGACACGAGGATAACCCAGTCAGCAGCCATTAGACTGACACCTCGGATTACAGCTGCACACCAGCGATGTGGAGAACAAACACCCGACCAAGTCCAACAAGCCGCTAAGCATAGCGGATTGTTTGGAACCTTCCGGGTGGTAAATCAATCTTTTTTGAAAGTATCTGTGTTTGAAAATGAGACTGAGACAAAAACCATTCATTTTCGCCAGAAAAAAAAATATCCATAAATACAGTGAGCCAAACCATATTATCATTCCATAATCCATCTAATTGATATTTTAGATGACAGCTCTTTGAACGCTTGGCTCAGCCTCACTAAACCCATATTAGACTTTGGCAAGGTCACATGGGTTCTACAGCTTTCTGATGCATACAGAGAAAAGCCTGTATTGCATTGTTGGAAATGTCAAAAACAGATTCATTAACAGGCAGAGAAAAAACATTGGCACTAGTTATCCCAGCTATATACAGAGCATGTCAGTCAGAGGCGGTTGGATGTCGGATTGCGGCTGTATTTCTGGTGCTCACATTCTTTTGATAGGAGAAGATTTAGAGGAGAACAAAGCACATTCCACAGATGTGCAGTCATGGGCCTGAGTTAGCGGCTCGCTCACATGCAGAACATATATCAAATACGCAGTATATCACCTATCTATTTGTCTGTCTGTCAGTCTGTGTGTCTGTCGGTCTGTGCGTACATCTTGAGGCAGGGGGACATGCAGGCAGGTGTGCCAGTTTTAATCAATCTGCACTCACTGGATATGCAGCAACACACCAATTGAATGTGTCATTCCATATTTGTCTCTCGGTCATGTGTTTCCATGGTGATGTCACGCCAGCGATCATCAAAACAAAACAGCGTTTCTAGGTAGTGTTCCGTAAGCTGCCGTGGGAGCTTCCGGCGCGCTGCGGGAATCCCAGCGCGACGGCTTCAGAACAGGTCGATGAGATCAGCGCCTTACCGCATCCTCCGCAACAGGCGACCGCTAGCAGTGGGGGGGGATGCTGTGGGAAAGAAAGAGCGAAAGAAAAAAAAGGAGAGGAAAGAAAGAGAAAGGGAGGTCATCAATGAATGAGTGTGAGACACGAAAAGAGAGAGAGAGAGAGAGAGAGAGAGAGAGAGAGAGAGAGAGAGCGAAGCAGGCCCCGTAGTACATTAAAGAGCAAGTGCGGAGAATGTTCATCCATGCGACAATCTGATCCTGTTTTGGAGAGCCGTGAGAGGGCTTAGCGCGATATTGTTACCTATTGTTAGTGGAAGGGTATTCTTTAAGAGCTATTGAGTGGTTGCCCTCCTGGTGTCAGTTACGTCATTCGTAGCTTGTAAAGGTAATTATAGAAACCCACATAGTGTTAAAGAGTTGATTTAACACAGCTCTCATAGAGGCTTACGAGGGTGTGCTGAGTTGACGTCACCTTGCAGCTATTGTGTCCGAGGGTTATTGTCTTCGGAGCGAGTGTGTGCATATGCGCTGTGTATTTGTGTGTGTATATGCGCTGTGTATTTGTGTGTGTGTGTGGGAGGGGGGGTTATACAGGAACTGTTCTGGTCACCTGCTTGCTATTCCTTTCACAGTTTACTTGTGCAAAAAAATGATCCAACCTTAATAACAATGCCGATCCAATGAAATCAGTTCCGCCCAAATGCCTTTTATGGGCCCTGACATAAGGCTGCTGGGACGGGTGGCTCGCCAATAACGGAGAACCACAGGGGCTGCTGGGATGGAATGGCGCGCCAGCCACGGCGAGCCAAATTTCACTCTGACAAATAAAAAATGGTGTGTGTGTGTGTGTGTGTGGGGGGGGGGGGGGGTCTTTCAAAGCGTAAGACGTTAGCGAGGGAGGCGTCCAAGACCTCGGGGCATAACAGCCTCCGCATCGCCCGGGCGATGTGAGGAAACAGCCGCTTGGACGCAACAGTCCATTGGATGGCAACGCACCATGGCAGACGCATGCTGCGGCAGTGTGCCATCTCCCAAGTAGAGCATGGGACGGGACCCACGCTGGGATTCTCCTCGAGCGCGCGCGCACACACACACACACACACACACACACACATAGACGTGTGAAAAGCCTTCTGCTTCAATACTGGGGCAATTTAAACTTCTACAAAGGGAGACTGGGGGATCATTTTATGTACTGTATGTCTGTGTATGGGGATGGGATACAGTGGAGTGGGGGTTGGAAGGGGGGGTGGTGTTGTGCTGAGATGTGTGAGGAAAAAGAGCAGGGCTCAACTGTGAACTCGTGGTGTCTGTAGATACCCCCCCACCCCCCCCCCCCCCCACACACACACACACACACCACCCATGTCTTTATTTTAATCACCTCCACTGTACTTGACCCCTGCTGTAGAGACCATGATCCATTTAAGGCTATTGACTGCCTCACAAGAGGACTGGACTGCGCTCTCCTCCGCAGCTCTGTGGCAGGCAGCTGCTCTAACGTGCCCTGGAAGGAGCGTGAAACTGAACCCCCCCCCCCCCCCCACACACACACACACACACAATCCCTAGATTATGGCGGGCGCAGGAATTAAAAGCATTACAGCCACGAGAGATTAGGTATCGCAGGGAGCCGTCTGGGGGCCGTGGAGGCGCTGGGGTGATGAGCAGAGCGGAGGGGAGCGGAGGGAGGGAAAGTGGCGTGGCGTGGTGTGGTGTGGTGTGGTGGCCGAGATGTTTGCTAGGTGCTGATGATGAGGTCCAGACAGCCTGCCCCAGACATCAAGACTCTCTCACACACACACACACACACACACACACACACACACACAAAGCATGGCCACACGCACACATGCATGTGACCTATGGATTTATTTATGTGTGTGTGGGAAGGTGGGACAGAACACACACAAACACACACACACACACTTAGTATGGCCACATCCATGTGTGACCTACAGTATGGTAGATGTACATGTGTATGTGTGTGTGTGTGTGTGTGTGTGGGGGGGGGGGGGGGGGTGAGGGGGAACATGGGAACATACCACATACAGTACAGTACATACACACACTCTCATACACATACACCATACTTACATACACAAGCACTCACACAACATTTAAGCAACCATCCACAAGAATAATTTCATTAATAGGAATTATTTTCATGAACACAGAGTTTGAGTTCTCATTATGAAGGTCACACCACCACCACACTGTCCCATGCTGAGAGAGGCTCAATCTGCTCCAGTCCTATAGCCACTCTATGGCCACGCGGCGCACTGCGCCTCAGTGCAGGCCGACACCTGCTCCGTATTAGTTCCTCTGAGAGGAGGAAAAACAAGACGAGGCAGCTATAACAGCCTGTGCTTTGGACAGCAAAGCTTCTTTCCACTTGCAGCGTCTCCTCGATGGGTGAATTGACAAATCGCCATGACAGGATCTTTCCTCGCACCCTGCCGGGCGGCGGTTATCGAGCGGAACACTCTCCGCACACTCCACTGAACTTTCAGACGTGGTCTCGTCCAGACGCATTACGGTGGACGACGTGAAGGCACCCTATTTGGGTTTACGCACCTGACTCAGTCTCCAGGCCCCGACCAACCCAAGTCGTTACAGGAGGTTATCAAGTGGTTGTGTGAGAGGGGTCAGTCTGTGTGGGTGTGTATGTGTTTGTAAAACTTAATGGGAACTACTGAGTGGGTGTAGCACTACTGTAGAGGAGCGTTCACATACTATGTATGTATCTCATGTCCAGTGCCTATAAAAAGTATTTACCTCCCCCCCTGGATATTTCCACTTTTACTGCTTTTATGAATGGAATCGTGATCAATTTAATTTGCCCTTATTTTACATTCATTTATAAAACCTCTTTAATGTCAAAGTGAAAGCAGATTTCTACAAAGTAGTGTTAATCAATTTTAAAAAACATTTTGCACATTGCAAAGTGATAATGCCACCATCTTCACATCGTCCATCGTAATCGTATATATGTATATAATAATATATCCATTTTTTTGCTGAATTAATTTTACTTTTACTTTTGCAAGTCTTTCAGGGCCTTCTATCAAAGTATCCCCACACCACCATGCTTCAAATTAGATGCATTTTTGGTGATGTGCACTGAATGGAGTACACTGAATGGAGTACTCTGCCAAAAAGGTCATCAAAATTAATTGATAGACAATTTTGGTCTCATCAGATCAACAAACCTTCCATTTGACCTTGGAGTTTGCCACATGTATTGGGCAACCTTTAGTCGAGATTTAGTTGGAGCTTTGCCACTCTTTGCCATAGAGTTTTGACTGGTGAAGAACTTGGCCAAAAGTTGCTGCACGCATAGTTTCTCCCATATCAGCTGCTGAAGCTTGTAATTTATTCAGAGTTGACAGTGCCTTGGTGGCCTCCCCCACCATTATTCTTCTTGGACGGTCACTCAGTTGGTGGTGACAGCCTGCGCTAAGCAGATTCGCACATTTGCCATATTCCTTACATTCCTTAAGAATGGATTTCACTGAACTCCAAGACAAATTCAGCAACTTGAAACATTTTTTGTATCCATCCCCTCACTCATGCTTTTCAATAACCTTTTCTTGAGTTGTCTGGATTGTTCTTTTGTCTTCATGGTGTAATTATACTGATTGACCAATGTCTTTATATTGCTATACTATGCACATTCACTGCACTCAGGCCATCTCCATTTCACTAATTGTGGTACTATTTGCATTCTATATTTTCAATTAATGAACAATAATTTGTAGAAATTTGCTTTTACTTTGACATTAAAGAGTTTTTTTTCAATATTGTAAAAAAAGACTAAATTAAATTGACTAAGATTGCATTTATCAAAGCAATAGAAGGGGACACCTCCAGGGGGTGGGGGTGAATACCTTTATAGGTACTGTGGAGTAAAATTAGTGTTATGTTGAGTCTAAAGCCAGATGTGTTTAAATTTAGTAGAGGCACATTCATGATAAACAATGAAATTATTTGTGTGTAAACATTTTTAAAGGGTTTGCTTTCAACTCAAAATTGTCTACAAACATCCTCCTGTTTGCTGAATTTGAACATACTGCACCACTAATCTCACTTCAGAATACCCCCTGCTGTTGTAACTGCATAGAGGCAGTAAGGTTAGCACATGGAGACTTCTCTCCTCCTCCAGCTGCTCTCCAGAGTCTCTCTCTGCTCTGGGTGCTTTACCTCTGGCCATCTGAGCTCATTCGGACTTACTTAAGGCTTACAGAATGGCCACCACCAGCCTGGCCTTCCTCCTTTAGTTTTGTCCAGCAAGCCTCTTCTCGCTCTCCTCTGTGTGCCACTAATTTCGCCACAATATCCATTCCAAAAAATAACGGAGAAATTCCTGACGCTCGCACTTGAGGTTAAGAATTAATTTCTTTCTAATTTTTAGTATTTTTCTCACAGCTACACAAAACTAAGTATTGATAATGGAATGTCACCCCTCCCTGTCCTCTCCCATGTTTACGACCCCATTCCCAGGGACTCGTTTCCTCGGGCTGATTCCCTCTCTCCTTCATTCCCTCTTCTCTGACACGTTCCCCAATTGGTCCCACAGGGTTCAGCCCGCTTGGCTTCACCATTTGGCATTATCACTTTGCAATGTGCAAAATGTTAAAAACGAATAAACAAATGAAAATGTCAAACACAACTAAACTTATAAAAGTGATCAAAAACAAACATTTTATGAGGGATGAATTTTATGTGATTTGTGTGAGTGTGGATACTGGCATTCTGCAGGTATTTCATCTGGACTGAATACATTTCTGAATCTGATTATGTTCACAGGAGAGTTTCCCAATCAGAAGGTACCGTACAACATTACTTCCTGTGAGAGATTAACTGTTTCTGGTACCAACTCATACTGCAACCCTTGACACTCACAGCTGTTGGATAGTCTGTCAACTGTTAGTTAACGCAATAGGGGTTTGACAGTTAGGGGGATTTAAAAACAAGATTCTAACACGGCTGGGAGGAACTATGGTGTAAGGGGCAGCATCCAGACCACGTGTACACGTCTGAGTGCTTACTGGGACCCAGGGACAGGTCCAGTTCAGCCCGCGGTCGCATCCCATCCTGACCACATGCACAGGACTAAGTGGTCATGGGGACCACGGGGGCAGGTCAAGTTCAGCCCGCGGTCATGTCCCAATCTCATCCCCATCTCTCTCCCTCCCACTCGCTTCTTGTCAATCTCTAGGTGTTTCGTCCGAATAATGGCAAAAGAAGCCCCAGAAATGTATGAAAAATGATTTGATTGGTGTTGACATCCCACCATGTCAGTATGAACAAACCTACAGCACGCTGCATGCAAAGAGAATCCCTGAACGACATCTGGATGGGAGGCCTGAGGGAGATGAGCTATGCGATCTCCGAGGTGAGGAGCACACGCGTGCGTGTGTGTGTGTGTGTGTGTGTGTGTGTTTGTATGTGTGTGTGTGAGAGAGTGTGTGTGCGTGTGTGTGTGTGTGTAAAATATGGAAAGTGTTTTCTGCTCTGCTGCCCGCTAATGAACTGAGTCCACCCGCATGTCCGACCCCTAGACACGGGTGTTGTCGTCCGCTACGGCCGATGAAGACACGCCCGGGTCACTTTCCCGCCCCGCTCTTTCTCCGTATCTCAGTACGAGTCCAAATGACCCCTACTCCTCCAGTCATTCCCACTGGGACCGACAACCAATCCAGCTTAGATACAGAACTGACTGTAAAGACACATCACTCCACTCAGAATGATGCATTTACAATGCATACACTGGGTTATGAAGATTCTACAATGTATGCATATGCAGACACAGACACACACGTACTGTACACACATCAACCATCATTTCCAAAATGTACAAAATGTACAAATTGACAAGACGACAAAAAATGAGCAGACAAAAGCTTTGCTTAAGGGAGGACACACTTGCAATCAGGACTGTGGTGTTTAATAATAAAAGATGCTCAGATATAAAACTATATGTACAATGTCATATAATCATTCATGAACACCATATTCCTGGCATCGTCATTTTTAAATACATAGTAGATCGCTGAAACCACAGTACTCAGTCTCGATCACACATTCGAATATGTGTGTGTGTTTTTCTCCAGTTCTTCACGCGTGCGCCTGTGAAAGGTGTCACGCCGCTATCTTTCATCAACGTCAGAGCAAATCAACTGCTTGAGAGAGCTGCCTTGCATACTGAGGGAAGGGTCCCCTGTGACTGGAACGGCCCAGACTCAAAGCAAACACTGTTGGGGATCGTGGAAGGCATGATCATGGGAGACGATGATAAAGACAAAATTAAATGTCGGGTTTTAATTTCCGTGGCCATAATTGCCGCTAGCACTAGTGATCTGCTATACAGGGCTCATGTGGCAAACTGTTCTAATTCATCGTTTTCATTTAAAAAAAAAAAAAAAGAAAAGAACAAAAATTGAAAAGGGCATATACAAAGAAAATAAACAATAATTGCATCTTATCCCTGATGAATGTAGTTGAAAAAGAGGGGTGCTATTTTCCAACATAATTTAACATACAACCCTCCCCCCTCCCCCTCCCCCTCCCTCTCTGGATCTACAGGGTTTCTGAGTAGTCTTGCAGACTATAGAGTCATTTAGGGATTCCATGACCACAGACCTTCGTGCTCCGCTGTGGCCTCGGAGAGAGATGGACACGGATGTGCGGCTCCCTGGAATCTCCCGCCGGGTCTTCCCAGACATTTCTGACCACCCTGGAGCTCCTTGCTGCGGTTGCACTTCCCCTGCACGGCCATGGACTCCGGGACGGACTGGAGTCTGGTTCGGAGGCCGAGCGACCCCGAACCGCTCCGCTATCAGGATTCCCACCCCAGGCAGCCCAACCCCCCCCGCCCCAACACCCCTGAATCTTGCACCCAGAAATGACAGCCAGCAGGGCTTTCAGCATCATTACTTTTAATATAATTTCAAGGATTATAGAAATGCTTAAAGAAGTGCAAATTGGTCGGATATGTCCTAGTAACGTCATATATATATATACACATATATATGATCGATGTGGTATTGGTATCAGTCTTTCTGCGGGTTCGCCCCAGGGACATGACCTCTGACCTCTCGCCCTACAGCTGCCTAGTGCTCAGGGCCGGTCACTTGTCCGAGTTCTTGCGCGGGCGGCGGAAGCTGGGCATGTTCTCGTTGAGCGCGTAGATGCGGCGGGAGAACTCCTCCAGGCCGGCCGTGTCCAGCTCGCCCAGCACCTGGTCGTCGCACTCCACGGCCACCGCGTGCTCCACGGGGATGTTGCTCCCGGGGAAGTCCTCCAGCCGGCCGCCCGCGCCCAGGCTCATGCCCAGCCCCATGCCCAGGCCCAGCCCCAGGGCCTCCGTGCCCATGATCTCCTCCGCCCGCTCCACCGAGCAGCACATCTCCGCCTGCGGTGCGGGTGCTGCTGCTGCTGCTGCTGCTGCCGCCAGGCCGTCCCCGAGCAGCGCCGAACCGTTCATGGTGCCCGGGTGCTGCTGCTGCTGCTGTTGCTGCTGGGTGACCGTCTCCTCGGTCGCCGGGGCAACCTGATGCTGCTGGGTGGTGGTCTCCATGGAGTCGTCGGCGGAGGCGGTCGACTCCGACTGGGAACGAGACTTCTCCAGATCGGCCTCGGCCTCGGCCTCCGCTGCTGCCTCCTGGCCGTCCGGCTCGGCCGGCACGGGCTGGGCCTCCAACGTTTCGGCCAGGTCGACGGCCGGCTCTAAGGAGGGGGACAATTCCTGATCGGGGTCGTCGGGGGCGGCCGCCAGTGGGTTGGGGATGGTGGCGACGGTGGTGGGCTGGGCCATGGTGGGGTCATAGCTGGGTGGTGGGCTCTGGTTCTTGGGCTCGGCCCCAGAGCCGGCCCGCTTGCGGAGTGCCCGCTCGGGGGAGCCACCCAGGTCGGGCGGCGAGGGCATGTCAGAGGCCATGGACACACTCAGCTGGGACTTGATGGGCACAGGGATGGACGAGGACACCTGGTACCGGTCACTAGGAGAAGGACAGCGATAGAAAGAGTGATAGAGAGAGGAGAGGTGGAGAGAAGGAGAGGGAGAAAGAGGGGCAGTGAGATGGGAAGAGAGAAAGAGACAGAGAGACAATGGTAATGGTTAACATAGGGGTGCCCAAACTTATGCACCCTGTATTTAAAGGAAGAAGATTTAAATACAGGGTGCATACGATGCATTCTTCATTTACAAAGACAATTAGTATTGATTTGTACAATTCATTGTTAAATGAAGGCATTAATATCAATTTCCAAAATATTTTTTTATTCCTCTTTTTAATCAACTTTAACATGGGTGCCCAAACTTTTGCATATGACTTTTAAGACTTTAGCATACGTCTGTCACTTCCCCTGTTGGCTAACATGGGAAGTGACAGACAGGACTGGAGGACCAGAGAGGGACGACGACAGAGCCAGCACCTGGGGATCATTATCTCTCCAGACACAAGCCTTTGGGACACTGCTCTAAGCCTGGCCTTGCTCGTGCCTAATGGTGCACGTTCATGCTAAAGACTCGTAGCCACTCGGGGGGTAGGCCCCTGCCTGGACCCTGTACAGACACGATGAAGGTCACAAAAGTCCTCCTTCATTACTGCTCCACGGTCTCCTGGTGATGAGGTCATACGAACTGGACATGAAAGGAGCTTCCTTTCAGAACTACTTATGGTGCAGGAGATCTACGGACCTCCATTAATGCGAATGAGTTATGCCTTTAACTTTGTCTTCTGTTTGACCACAGGGCCTGTTCGTTTTGGAAGGCGTTCAAAGCAAAAAAGTTTCATGAGAGTCTTTTGTCTTGAAAGTTCACGAGGAAAAGATAATTAACTTGGCCAGTACACAATCAGGATTAATATCGGTGATGGGTTTGCTCATAAACCAGAGGCAATATGAAAAATAACTGTGTAATAGTAACTTGTTTGCTTGGAAATATAATAAGGCTATAAGGGTTCTTATAAACAAAAAATGATGCCTTCTTGTACTGCTGTTTTCTATTTGAACAGGGAATTGCTTTGCCATTAATAAAAACTAACTTGATTTTCGAGGGACCATTGTGTTTTCAGTTACATAAAAAATTACAGGATATTTCACAAGAAGAAAATCATATAAAAAAATATCAAACCAGAACTTCACAAACCGTCTAATGGTCTTGGAAAAAAACGGAATGGGACGGGTATTAAAGATGACTTCAAAGACAACACAGCGTTTAATTTACGAGCCGCCAGAGATCATCCTCGCGGAGCGAAAGAGCCACGGACGTGAACACAGTCAGATTAAACAGCAGTTGTGTGTCCATCCCTCGCCAGTAACCAGAGACAATCACAAACATGCCGCTCAAAGGGATGCCCGGGAACCCATCGCGTCTGAGAGGCCAAGGCCAATTAAGCCTGCCTAATTTGGACCTGACAGCATTCTGGAGAAGGATCCTCAAGTGGAAACATATGGCTACAGTCGAGAAGCTTTTCAAGGTCTCCGTTGCTGTCTTTTTTCTGTTCTGTGAAAATGAGGTATTTGTAGCAATCCAATTTTTTTTTAAATGGAGGGAAAAACGGATCACTCTAAACATGAATCAAATCATGTTGGCTAAACAAAAGTCCCTGCAAGGAAACAAAATGTGTATGTTGGCGGAAGCACTGTGTGCGAATGCACGCGTCTCTGTGTGTGTGTGTGTGTGTGTGTGTGTGTGTGTGTGTGTGATAAAAAGTGGAAGTGAACAGTAACTGAGTCTGTTAGTATGTGTACTGCAGAAGGAGAGGGAGGTGTTTAGGGCTGGGAGCATAAGAATGCCAGACAAGCCTCCCCGAGTTGTCATAATATTTTTCACGCAGTGCATTTTCTCTGCTGGCCTCCGCACATTGCTCTTTATTATGGCCAATTTGGCTGCCCTGAGCTCCGTCTCTGGTTCTGCTGTCTCCAGAGGGGGGGGGGGGGATGGACCCGCTCACTGAGCTCTTTGTACCCCAGTGACAAACTTAGAATCGGGGGAGAACACAAACACAGAAAACACAGAAAACAAGACCCGTTTGCGGCACAAATCGCCCCACATAATCTTTGGGGAAATGAGATCAGGAAATGACGCTACAAAACAAGTTTACCTAAGATGTCACCTAAACAAGCTAGCCACAGGACAACATAACAGACTCTTACAATCGACACTTTGAAGAAGCACAAACAAGCATAGCGGATCCTGGATCCCTCACCACAGAGAGTGACTGCTTCCAGAGCTGGGAGCAGAAGTGTGCCCACGCCGCACGGTTTTAGGGCACACAGGTGGCTAGTCTGGCTACAGATTTATACGCTGTCGGAACTGTTCTCTCCTCTCCTCCAGCTCCCAGCATACTTCTGGTGTGTGTGTGTATGTGTGTGTGTGCGTGTGTGTGTGTGTGTGTGTGTGTGTGGGGGGGGGGGGGGTCCCCTCCCTCTGCTCTGCCAGACAAAAACAACCTGTTGGGCTCTGCCCAGGCCATTACATGCACTCCTGGACACTCATAGGTGGCTTAAACTCATATTCCCTCTCTTCTCGTCTCTCCCTCTCTCCTTCTCTTTCAAAAACATTGTTTCACTGGGAAGAGGGCGTACTTCCCTCTCTCCTGTTCCCAGTATTAGCGCCTGATATTCCAAGCAGTCTTGGAATTTTACTAAACTAAATATTTCCAATGTCTTATCCTCCGGACCGGCTTGTCTCAAATTCAGGGCATAAGTCCACTTTAGATCCAGATCCTGTCGTGGGAGTGGTGGTTTTAGGTTGGTGGGCCAAAACAAACAACGAGAGATAAGATTGGTGCTTTGATGTGACCGCATTGGCAAGTCTCCCTTCTTTTCTCTTCTACGCTCTACACATAGGTAGACATTTCGCCTCCAAAAAAAACCCCTGTCAGACTGCAACCAGGCTTCCAAAGTGAGAGAGACAGACATACAGAGAGAGAAAGAGAGAGAGAGAGAGAGAGAGACAGAGAGAGAGAGAGAGAGAGAGAGAGAGGGCTGGAAATAATAAGCTGTATCCTTGTCAGATCTCTGCCAGTCGGAGCAGCCCATCTCCAAAGCCGCAGCCAAGAACCTTTTTAAATGCCGTCTCGACTATCCGGCTCTGTGGCAAATTCACAAGATGGAAAAGCATGCCGTTGGGCCTTCTAATGTCTGAACTAAAGTCTCACTGTGTAGTACCAGCACATATATTAAAAAGACCAAACTGAAAGTGACACACATCTCTGAGAAGTCTCAGAGACTGTTGAACGTCGTGACTGAGAGTGATGTCATGGTCGAGATTGCAGAGGTGCGGTGTTGAGCGGGTTCTCCGGGTCGGAACCTGTAGTGGTGGTGCTCGGCGAGGACCTCTGATTAATTGGGGAGAGTGCAGGACCGGGCCGCTGGAACGCTCCTCCAGATGTGAGCGCAGAGCAACGAGCACGTCCATGCGTTGGCCTCGGGGACTACTTCATTGCTCAGGATGCAAATCTAACAGGACAGCTCCACAGATCCCGCCTGATTCACCGCACGGTCCAGTGTGTGTGTGTGTGTGTGTGTGTGTCAGGCAATGTACTATACGTATGCACGAATATACACGTAAGGTATGTGCATATGGTATGTCCGGTTATCATCACTTTCAGCCAGATTTATGCTTTGTATCCAGATACAACCCTGATAGAATGTAAAATAAAGATATAACGATTTAGAATTGATTAGTCTTGAAACTTGGAACAGAGCAGGAAATGACTTAATATTTGAATCTCGCAATTAAGTCAGAAATGTGTTTCAATGCACTGCTGGTAGGCCATGTAGGGGAAAAAACGTTCATGATGGGGTTTTTTTGCAGTTAATGCGGTGAGAAAAGAGAAAGACGAATCGACGGCGGCGAAAACGAGACAGTGAAGGAGAAGGTGAGGAGGATCGTCCGACAGTGTTCCCCAGGATTCCAGATGTGATCTGCGCCGCATTCTCCAGGGAATCTTCCAAACCTGGGAGCGCAGCGAGATTCCGTTCCAGGACGCTGTGTCTAATCATCTCGCTCAATCCCAGAGGCCTCTGTTTTTACCCCTCTCTCTGCGGGATCTGCTCGGAGGGGGGTTAAAAAACAGGGAACTTCTGCCAAGGTGTGGGGGCCACAACAAGGAGCCAGTTTTAACACACAACTTGACTCCTTTTCACAAACCCTGCAGGTTGTTTGAGTTGCGCGGGAGAAGTTGTGATCTCATGCTCTCAGTGTTGCTCTTGGTTGTTCCATGTTTGTCTTGAGTCTCCTCTTCTTCTCCGTGCTCCATCTGATTGGGATCTTCTGCCACCATCCTGCTTGGCTTCTTAAGTATCCATAACATCATCACTTCTCAACGGCCGCTGCTCTACACTGACCATGTCTCTCTCTCTAACACACACACACACACACTTTCTTTAGAAGAGTTTTTCATTGAATTTTCCATTTAATCTAGATTACAACTAAGACTTAATCAATGTCTGAGACACTGGCCCTAGATGTTTAGTTTCTGACTACAACCTTCAAGTCCCATTGACCTCTTTCAACCGTCAAAACTCACAAACAACAAAAAGCTTAAAAACTCTACAAAAACGCTACACCCACCTGCAAAAAAAACAGACCACACATGTGGCTAACACCCCCCCTCCCACCCACCCACTTTGTTCACATGCAGGCATGGCGAATCTCAAAGCCTTTCTTCTCCTCCATATCAAATTAATAGGCTAATCTCCTTGTCTAACAGATCCCTTTAACACTCCTCCTCCTCCTCAACAGTACAGAGCAGGCCGCCAGTGGAGAGAGAGAGAGCGCTCCGCTCCGCTCCGCGTGTTGAATCGGCCATAAAACGAAGAGTTAGAGAACGGAACGCACAGTGGGGTGCAGGTATGGGAGTTCACAGGCGTTCCGACCCGGGCCTCGCGGCCGCCCCCGGGCAGCCCTTAAGGCCTTGTGTCTGCATCCTCTCCTCTCCTCTCCTCCGCCCCAGCCCCAGCCTCTTCACGGGGTAACTCCCTGCAGCTGCCTGCCGTCATGCGTTTCTTTATGCTTCCATATTTCACGGATCTGGCCATGGCCTCCCGACGCTGGAAACACTATCTGAATTGAGACCGTTTGAGAGGGGGAGCGTGGAGTGGAAGAGATATTGTCGCTTTGGATCGCAAGAGGAGGGATGGGGGAGGTGGGGGCCAGAGGGGAGGGTGGGGGGGTTGCTGGTGAAAGGCACTACAAGCCGTCTGCAGCCAACATCAACAAAAATTCATGTGTTTACTCCATAATTCACTGCTCAGGGGTTGATGATGGAGATAAGGTTTCTTCCTGTTAAGAGGAGCTAAGAGGGATCTTCTGTTGCATGTCATGGGGGACATCTGCAAAGGGACAAGGCGAGAGTAAAAGAAAAATTTGCACGGAGTGTACCTCCCATTAACAAGATTTATTAGTGAGTGGCGTTTTGGGCTGCAAGCTGTTCCCCAGCGGTAGGTGTTCCTTACTGCTACTAAATCCTTTTTCTCTTGCTGCAACTGACTGGTTTGATCACACAACCTCCATTATGGATTCCTTTCTTGACCCATTTGTTTTTATTCTGAAATGTTTAAATAGCATGACTACTTTAAATACATATTTGGCTGCATAATCCTATTCCACAACAAACAGACAGCACATACTCGTTCCAGCATTAAAGCTCGCCTCAGGGTTAATATAAAGATGATTTACGAGGTCTATATGGGGTTAAACACTGATAATACATAGTAAGCAATTTACAGTTATTTAAACTGACTGCATAAACAAAAATATTAAAACTGAATACCTTCAGCATTCTTCCATTTGAAAACACATTCATTTCTCCTATCAGTGTCTGGTTCAAGTTACGATGTAGAGTATAAAACTGCAACCGAGATTTTATGATCTACTGACCAGCCATATTAATCATATTTATTCCTATCTTTTCAAGGCACAATAATCATGCTCATTCCTGGTGTTATCATATTCTCTTGATGTAACTGCAGCACTGGCCAGGTAGGTTGTGAGGTGAGGCGCCCCCTTCTCTGTAAAGCATTTTAAGGGCCTGGAGCAGGGGTGGGCAAACTTTTTGCCAGGAGGGCCACATTGGGTCCTAAGATTTGACAGGGGGGCCGGGCCAGGAGCAGATGGATGGAGTGTTTGTGTGAAATAATATAAATTACAAAAGCCATTACGTGAGAGGATTTGGCCTAGAAACATGTAACATATCATGAGTAGGCAGCAAGGCTCATTGTACAGTTTTTTTTTTTTTTTTTTCAAATGATTAATTTCATTTGATTAATAATATAATTTAATGGGTGGCTCCTCCTTAATGATAGTCAAGTGCTGAAAACGCATACGGGAGGCAGAAGCCTTAACATTGATAAAAAATTATTATTATTTTTTTTTTTCAATAATTTGGACAAGTTCCGCGGGCCGGATTAAAACATCCGACGGGCCGTAGTTTGCCCATGTCTGGCCTGGAGCAATGTGTTGCTGTTGTTATTTTGGCTTTATTTGGCAGATAAAGATCGCCAGTAGTAGCCTACATGTCCTTAAACACACATCTGATATCAAAATATTAACAGAAGCAGCGGCGGCCGTATGCACTTTTATTATATTTCCATTTAAATTTCCATTAAATTGACATTCATTTGTTAAATGTACATAATTAATAACTTTAATGAAATTAATTGGGAATTTTCAGCTTACAACATTGTAACACATTATCCATGCCTTCACTTATTTATAAACGTATACTGTTCTGTGCGCTTTATAGAGACTTTCAGACTGAAAAGTTTCAGACTTTGAGCCTACACTTTTCAGCCTTTTTGTAAGGAGAAGAGTATTGAATAACGGAGTGGGAGAGTCGAAAGGGGATAGTTCACACATTCTACACCTCATACTTTTATTTAGACCTTCAAAAGAACTCATTACAAGTCTCCAAGTTCATGACATTATTTTCTCTCTGACCAAATTACTTCCCATCAGCTTCCCTCCTTATTTCATTTCAAGGCTGCAATTAGATCCCTCAGTATGGAGTGAAACTGCCCATAACTATGCTAATTTACCACAGCGCCCATTGGTTACCGCACCACACCTGAAATCTATTAATTATAACCATGACCGATCCCGCAAAACAACTTTCATCCAAAACAGCACCTTCCTTCTGATGTTTGGGTTTGGATGCCTTTATCAGGTAACAGTGCACTGAGTGTGTCTTTGGCCTTTTATTTATTTATCCAATGCTATCTAAATACACAGACAAATCACTTGACATTTTTTCCATAATACTAAGCATTGTCTGGGTGGGAAAATAGTTTTCAGTTTTCAACTGTTTTCAAGATATGATGTCAATACCGTCCATGCATTTTTTGGATTTTCCAGCCCAATACGAGAAAAGGCATCCAGATGTGCTGTTTTACATTTTGTATCAGTATACCAAGTACACTGAAACATTACTAAGTAAACTTGGATTTAATCTTTCAGACTGAAAGATTTAATAGCGTTTTTCCATCTAGTGTGCAGCATAAATATGGAAGAAGTACGAGTTCTCTATGTTCTGCATGTTCCGGTCTATTGAAATGGCTGAAGTGGGGTGTGAGGAGGGGAGAGGGACAGAGGGGCAGCTGGAAACGGGATGTTCACGGTTCTCTCCGAGCTCGGTTGTGGCTCCGAGCGCAGCCGTGTGATCGCTACGCTCCCCACTTCCTCTTTAGCCTTCCTGTCTGTACCTGAGCCACAGGGGTCACGAGGGTCAAGCTTTCATCTGGTCCACCTTAAAGGACTTCCACAATCCATTAGAGGTAACTTTCACAGGGGCATTAGGGATCGGAGGTTTTTTTTTATCTCCTTTTTCTTGTTGAATAGATTGGTTCCTTTATATATAAACAATGTTTATTGAATTAAACAGTGCAGTAAACTGGCCCGTGGCTGACCTCAAGATACCCCGCCTGACTGAATAAAAGGAGCTTCCCTCTCGCAGACCTGATGAGTCAAGAGAGAGAAAGGCTGTGGGAGCATTAATGAATCCTCTCGGAGTGTGTCTGTCAGAGCGTTGTATTAATTCTGAGTGTTGTGGTCAGCGAGCGTAAAACGTCATACTCCAGAGGACAATATATGGGCCTCACTTGGAAACACACGGCCAACAGTTCGTCCCCTGCTGCCCTCAGATCTACTTAGTGGACATTTACCTTGAAGGAACATTCCTTTAAAACACAATTAAGGATAGGACCACAGAGAGTTCATGTCCTTAACTGTGGAACAGAAACTTAAATATTTACTCCCCATTTGACAGTTTTATAAACATAAAACATTTAAGCTGACATTTTTAACGAACTGTACCATGGACAGGCAATAAATATAAAACAGTGAAGAGTATTATCCTTCATTTCAATGAATTGGTTTGTTTGTTAGTGGCAAGTTGTTTTCATCAATCACCCAGACCATAGGTGGAGTCCAAATGTTACTTACTAAAAACATTTTATTTGTGCTGCAGTTAACCTTACCACATATACCTCATTAATGTAATCCTTCATTACCCTACCATGAAAAGGTTGTGTTGGTTTTTCAAACAACCCATGACCTGGGTTAGCAAGACTGACTCACCACGGAACTCTAAGACATTTTTTTTTTTTTTTTTGAGATTTGATATTTTCTCTCAGATAATTTATGAACGACGATGTCTTATTTCTTATTTGTGATTACCTTACCTTTGCATTATCATTACTGACTAGAGAATTCTGAGGCTGATTTTCATTCGCAGACATTTGAGCTGCCTTTTATGTTCAACGATGAAAAAGTACACAAAAGTTCAACAAGTTCACCATTTTAGCTCTTGGGTTTTTGGTCAGTGTCAAATCTTCACACCCTTGTTTAAGCTGGCAACACTCACCAACGAACAAGCAGCCCATGTTCCAGAAAGTTCTTCAAGTTGGGTAGCGTTTGTCTTAGGTCTGGAGTAGAGAGACCATGTTGATACCTCAACTGGGGACACAAACAGAGAGAAAAAAAAACAGAAGAAAACATTTTTAAAGTTGAACATAACTGAATCCCTTCCAGTAAGGCTTCATCGCCCCGGTGAAAAACCACCACAGGGAAAACTCTGCAATAGCCACATCACAGGCCTCCAGCCAACAGCTGGAAGAGCTTGTCCACTTCTTAAGTGTTTTTTGTAAAACAAAACACAGATAAACTACGATGACACTTTTGTTTTGCACTTCTTCACACCATTGTTTCCAGTTGATTAAGATCAGACCGCTTTCTGTGGGATCATGGATTTTGACATGAGAAGCTCGATGCTGGATCCACCTGCCAGCCCCCAACCATCGCCAAGACATGCAGGTAAAATGCCATGAGTGTCTAAACTCGTATTTTCACACGGGCTCAATGTTCCATCAACAAACACATCCCCCTTACTTAGTAGATGAAGTCCAATAAAATAGACACAAACAGACTACATCACACACAACATCAATTTAATCTCTGACTTCTTCAGTGTTCTATGGAATAAGTACGAGTGCCAGAGACCGAAAAAGAAAGAGAGAAGGAGAGAGAGAGAGGGGGATAGAGGGAGCAGAAGAGAGAAAGAGAGAACAGAGTGGTGTTGGTGAGAGAGAGAGAGAGAGAGAGAGAGAGAGAGAGATCTGGGATTTCACTCTTACAGTCAGGCTATCATTCATTCACCTCCAGGCAGTAGGGGTGATTTCCCCATGTCCAAAATGCCTGAGGGTTGTGAGTGTGTGTGTGAGACAGAGAGAAGAGAGAGTGATGGAGACAGTGATGGATAGATAGACAGGAAGATAGATAAACAGATAGATGAGAGAGAGAGAGTTTGAGAATTTGGCAAAAAAAAAAATAATATGACTGAAACATACACACACACACACACACATATGAAACACACACACACACACACACACACACACACACACACACACACACACACACACACACACACACACACACACACACACACACACACACACACACACACACACACACACACACACACACACACACACACACACACACACACACACACACACACACACACACACACACACACACACACACACACACACTTGCTATTCAGTAGTGGCAAACTGCCCGACCACAGTCCTGACAGAAGGCTGAGGAAACAAAGTAACCTGATGGATTGTGAACACAGCCTGGTGATGCGAAAACAGGCAGAGAAATGCAGAGTAAGGCAGAGCAGTTCATTCAGGCAGGACAGCACAGCACAGCACATTGAGGACAGATCATTTTCATTTATTTTCAAATGGTGCTTTTCAAGTTTTCATTTACTTTCATCATTTTCATCTACCATCTGTCATCCTCTCATCTTTCATTCATTTACATCAAAGTTCATCGTTTCCTTATTGGGACAGTGAGTTTGAGGAGATGTGAGTAGGAGAGAGGTGGCAGTGGGATCGGGACATGATGGCACTTGGGTCGGAATGGAACCTGGGTCTCCGTGGACTTGCACCCCAGCTCCTCTAGTAAACTCATCACGCATCATATGCAACCAGAGGCAGTCTGGGTCATTCAGTGAAGACATGCTGTGTCCACACACTGGGCTGTTTATTGTTGCTGTTTTTTTTTTTTTTCAACCATCCGATTAAAATCTTAAGACATCGGGCACAGGTTTCTTCCTTAATGTGAAGCTCTTTCTCAATGTTTGAAAAAGAGGATTTTTGTCAGATTTAATCATTATCAGTTGAGAGAGGATAGAGCTGGACTGGCTGTAAGACACACACACACACACACACACACACACACACACAGCTGCAGTATATTTCTTTTTTGTGTATTCCCCATTGACATGTTTTTTCTCCCCTGTTAATAAAGCCCAACTGCACTGAAAATACTCAAGAGACAGAGGATGAGATAGACTATACACCTGGAGTTGGAGCAGAAACTCAAACTGACTCCATAACAGACACATGAAACCCATCCTGCAGCTCCGTCAGTGCTCACGCCAGCTCAGGGGCGTCGTCCTCAAAACTACGTCAGAAACTCCGACCGTACTTCATCCTCGTCGCCCCTCAACGCACAAATATGATGTTCATCATCAGCGTTGCCATCACAGACCAAACATGGCAGCCTAACTCGGCTCTTGACACACACACGCGCACGCACACACTCTCTCTCTCTCTCTCACACACACCTGTCAAACGTTTAAACGTCACCCAGGTCCCTCCCCAGACCAGCTAAATCTTCCCTGACAGAGGTAATCCCTCGGGAGGAGTGCGGCGGCCCGCGCACAGAGACGATCCATCACGAGGGTCTGAAGAGGTGAGACAGGCGCAATCTGTCCGGCGTAATCCCCCGGGTCACTTAATTCGCACGTCTTCATTGTTCAAGATTGATTGCTCTGGCCTGGCCGGTGAGGTAATGGGAAGCAGGTGACTGTTGATTGGCTGCAGACATGGCTGCCGGCCACCACACGGAGAGTTCTGATTGGTGGATCCAGCACCACACAGTCCTTACCGCATCCTCGCAGCATCACGTCCTGCAGATCTCTAATGAGACCAGACAGACCGGGGAGATAAGGGGATGTGATGATCGCACATAGACTCAACAGGTAGGACAAGGCTTCAGGAAGACCAGAGGTGATAACATCAGGCTTTCATTCCCTGGAAACATACTTCAATTACACATTTAACTAAAAGTATAACTTTCCCGATAACAGAAGTCACCTCGAATAAAAGAGTCTGTTGAATGAGTGCAATTGCAGCTAAATGTGAGGGAGTCGTGAGCAGGCCCACAACCTCGAGCCCCCACTAATGAGGTGACAGGTCATGATGAGTGAGCTATAGAAATCTGTGTGTGGAGGTGTGTGGTGTTTGAACTGAAAACATCCCGAATGGGGTTGGGGCCAAGTACTGAGGAGTACTGAGGACTAGATTGAAGGCAGCTTTCTTTTTTTTTCACCTGGAAAAAAGGGAACTATAGCTCAACCAGGATAGGCTTGACAGCAGGCTGGCTTGTGTGTGTGTGTGTGTGTGTGTGTGTGTCTCTAAGAGGACACAGGTCTGTATGTGTACAATAGATGAAGAGAAAGAGAGCTTTGGTGTGTGTGTGTGTGTGTGTGTGTGTGTGTGTGTGTGTAAGTGGAAGGAGAGAGAGAGAGAGAGTGCACATACACTCGGGGTGTGCGTGTGTGTGTGTGTGTGTGTGTGTGTGTGTGTGTGTGTGTGTGTGTGTGTGTGTGTGCGCGTTTGAGTTCTATTCCTGTCCATCTCTCTTGAGGGCCGCCGAGCGGTCGTGAAGGGCCGGTGTGTGTGTGTGTGTGTACGTGTGTGTGTGTGTGTGCCTCTCTCTGGGCTGCGCGGACCGACGCTGGGCAGCTCCTGGGGTTTATCAAATGCAGATCGTTTTCACAGCGGCAGGGCAGCCAGCCAAGGCGCTACCGGTGATGAAATGCCCAATGTTGCGCCCAAATAACACTGCCATTCATTCAGGAAATAAAAGTAAACCGTTTGGGCCCCAAAAGCAGATGATGGGGCAGGGTTGGTGTCCACACACACACACCGCAAGGAAAAGGGGTTTTAAAAGCCCGGGCCAAGATCAATACGCGCCAATAGAATATGATTGGGGTGTACCACCTCCACCTGGCAGAGGGCCTAAAATGATGCCTGTAGGGAAAAAAAAATTATATTCTGAAGGGGTCCTCTGTGACAAAGATGATGATTAGATCTAAATGAGGGGAAAGGTTGCAGAAAGGCAGGCTCTGAAATGGCAAGACCAAAAGAAAATGCCTTCAAGCTCTTCCTCGCCCTATCTTGATAGAAAGTCTCCCTGTGGCGGGACTGGATTTGTGTGTATATGTAATGATCCATCACGTGTATGATTACATACCACACGTCCAGTTGTTTCAAATATACGGTCACGTTCAGCATGAGTTTTTCGTGGGTAATAGTCACAGAGGCGAAGGCCAGTTCTTCATGACGTCATACTGTACATTTCAAGCAGAACTATAGATAGCGAGGAGTCTCGTCCCTGTTCTGATTTAAAGCAAATGATCTATATCTCTGCCAGAGATCCAAAACAGACCACAGCTAATTCGAAACTATTCCAGACATTTCTGTTTCCGTGAGCCTGTTTGAGATTTGGCTTGCCTCGCTCTTGTGCGCAACAGAGCACTATTACAATTGCAAATGTGCCGCGCATCGAGCGCTGTGTGTGTCACTTTCAGTTAAGAACGACGACGCAGCTTCAAACACGAGGACACAATCCTAACACAACAAACATTTTGCGGCTCTGCCAAACACCCACCTCACAATAGTTACGTGCAATGTGCATGTTTCCAGTGTGCTCATGTGTGTTTTTTTTTCCTGACAAAACCGCTGGAACAGAGAACCTCACGGCAAGCTTTGGATAAGCAGCTGGGATGACTGAACAGAAATCATACGTATCATTGCAGTCATTGTCACTGTTGCCAGGTTCCTCTATAAGCATAACAAGCAGCAATGTTTTCTGTCTATGAATTTCACTTCAATGAAATCACCAGCAACGAAAAATGCCACTGGCGCCATGATAACAATTAAATTACAATGCAGAATTTCAAATATGCGGGGTGCTACTGAAAGATATATCTCTTGAAAGCAGACATACAGTTCCAGCATCTGAGTGAAAGGCACACCGAAATATAGAACGGCTTAACGTTTCTGCAAATATTATAACGATTTTTCATTCGTTTATATAGTACTTCTATCAGGAAATATAAAAATAACTTGAAAAGGGTGTATATCACACTAGACCAACCGTCCAGTGAGTCTGGGCGTTTTGAGCCAGATTGCGAGTGGCATTCCATATGGACCAGGCCTGCTAATGAAGCGGCCCCTATTCAACATGAGCTCATTTGACGAGCGGTTTGTCAGCGCCGGAGTCAGGACAGTTCAGCTCACCGGAGTTATTAGCAACACTTGACAACCTATTTGACCAGACAGGGAAGTGGGAGCGTGGGGTGGAGGAGAGAGGAGAGGGGGGGGGGAGGAAAAACAGTGCCCGGGAACACTGCAACGCTGTGTGCAGCTTTTCAGCACTACACTTTTTTTTGGCGGCGGTGGTCAAATATTTCAAACCTCTAGGATTCAAAACACAAACCGCTTCTCAGCATCATATCACCAATCCTCTCGACAAACCCTGATGGCAGTGATGATAATGTCATGTAGCCGTAACACCAACAACAACGATGAGTTAACCTTGGGCAGTACTGTAGATATGAGGGCCTCCGTAGGTACTATCTAATGATAATCATCTGTAAAGTCAAAGAGGATCAGTCAAAGGGATCTCTGTTCCTCAGGCTTCTGGTACAGCAAGGTGCTAATAAATTCAGAGCGTCTACCATATCAAGAAAAGTAAATAATATACACATGCAGCAGATTGGCTGGTAGCCAAAACATTGACACGAAACGAGTGGCACTGTTTGAAGGTGACTTGAGAGAATGATGGCGAGCAAAGACTAGTGTTCTAACATAGAACACTAGAAAACAAGATACTGAAACTGTAATGCATGTTTCCCCTTTACAGTTTTCCTTTACATTTTACACGGGCTTCAGTCAAAAGCTTTTATCCAAAACCCTGTTCACTGTTTGCCTGAGCACTCTCTGGCTCTGAAGAATTCTCCTCTCTTCTCATCTCCTCCCCTCCCCTCCCCTCTCCTCCCCTCCCCTCCCCTCCCCTATCCTCCCCTCCCCTCCCCTCCCCTCCCCTCTCCTCTCCTTCCCTCTCCTCCCTTCTCATCTCCTCCTCTCCCCTCCCCTCCTCTCCTGGCGGAGGGTAATCAGGGGGCCTTGGTCATCCGGCATCAGGTGGACTTGACAGGGGGGCTCTCAGCTGGGCTCCCTAGGCAGTGGGTGCGGCCCGGTCCGGTTCTCGAGGAGGCCCCAACATCCTCAGAACACGAAAAACTAATGAACTGCTTGGCAATCCCCATTCAGAAATACAGAGCGAGACCAAATGTAACCAATGTTTGACAGATGCTACAAAGAGACACAGTTGTAAGCAACAACTAAGATGAAAAAATAAAATAAAATAATTCTCAGAGAGAGAGAAAATAATGTGCAAGCCTATGCAGCACTGCATCCCAGTCTGGCTATGCACACTGCGTGTCAACGCTTTTCACACAATTACAGTAAAGGTACGTCATCTAGCAAAAGCCTCCACCCAAAGCCTCCACCCTAAGGCACCCTTGTCCTTACACGGAAATTACAGCATTTGATTAAATCATACTTAAAGGCCTCGCACATGCTATAATTAATCTAATGATAATAATTAATAACAATAAACTCTTGCGCAAATGCACTAAGTATTGTCTGGCCAGAGTCGAGCAGTTAGACTGAGCGCTGATGGGTGTGTGGGGGCCACGTGGGCCCATGTGGATCTGTGCCTGTGCCTGTCTGCTTAATGCAGGTATGTGCATCTGTTCTCAAGCCCGTCTCCTTCTGCCTTTCCACTAATGTCTCATACACGGAAAGCAGGCCCATATGTTGTGCTGATAAACCAGACGGTGTCCCTATCATTAGCTGTGTGTTTTGTGTGTGTGTGTGTGTGTGTGTGTGTGTGTTTTGTGTGTTGTGTGTGTGTGTGTGTTTTTCTTTAAGTTTCCGCTGCCGCTGCCAAAGTCCATTGAAATGACCCCGAGGCCGAGGTGCTTGGCAAGGCAAATCCAGAAACCTGCATATGTAAACGGACACAACGAGAAATGAATGACTAAACTGTCAAAGTTATCATGGGGAAATCCATGCATTTATTTGTGTGTGTGTGTGTGTGTGTGTGTGTGTGTGTATTTCACTGGAGTGTAGGGAATGCGAAAAATGAATGTAAAAAAAAACAAAAATTGAACAAAGATACACAAGCAAATAAATACATTCCGAATGGCAGGAAGAATAAAACAAAGCAACAAACAAGGCCGCCTTTACAGTATTCATGCAAATGCATGTATGGCTTGGACGATTCCCAGGACCAAAAGTCCATTGCCTACGCTGGACAGCCCGAGCCTTTATCTAGCCAACTGGCTTCTGAAACTCATAGGCCTTGCTTGTAATTGTGGCCCTCTATGGCTTCGAAAGCATACTGGCTAACAGGCTAACAGAATCAGCCAATCAGCAAGCAGCAGTATGAACCGCAGCCATGGAGACCACTCACAGGTTTTCATGGTCAGGCTCCGGCCTACGGCAGTTCTAGTCTGTGAACGTCCAACCTCGGTAGGAGAGGTATGCATAATAATCACATTATAGTATTTTTTCCCCCCTTCCATTTTCTTTGTAACATTAACATAATAATTGCTCCAAAACTGTCACGCTTTCCACCTGTATGAAACATTACCGCCTTTCCAACATTTTTTGTGACATATTAACAAAGCAGTCCCTACATGGCCTCTACCAGAATCCCCTGAACACCAAGACTTGCCAGAGTTCTACACCTGTTTGAAATCGACACAAGCCACAGTCCATTTCAGATGTGATGAATTACTGTACAAAGGCAAGTCGGGTTAAGTCCAGCTGAGTCTGCCTCCTGGACGAGAAGTGTTCACAGCAAAAAGGAAAAGTGAATATTTACAGTCGCCTTGAGGTTGCATACACAGGTGCTATTCAGCCCTTTGATATCAGCGCTCGCTAGCACCCGTCAAAGGCATTTGTGCAGCACATCAACAGGTCTCACCAGGAAATGGCATTGATACAGGTGAAGGTGGGGAAAATATTGGTTTTGAAAAAGGGAAAGACGGATGGAGAGGAAAACAAGTGAGTGGTTTTGTGCACCAGAAGAGAAGTGCGGTGAAGCTGTGAAGAGGGCATAGAGGAGGAAGAGGTGGAATTAGGTGAGAAGAGTGACAAAGTGGACTGATGTAGGTTCATGGAGTTACATTACTACCTGCTGTTGTAAGACAATCTGAATGCAGGCAGACAGAGGCAGGTTTAAAGACTGAAAAGACACTTATTAGTTAACAATGGTGTCAAAAGTACGAGCTCAGAGGCCAACATAGCTCACCGCTTGAGGCGATGGCCAACTGAACCCTTCAGGTATGGACCTTACCTCCGCATTTAAGGCTTTCTTGACTGTGCCAAGAGGCTACCAATACAAATGTCCAAGTCTGGATCATTCCATTACGCTGATATTCATTCACTCAGTGGGCAACTTCACCTACTGTACCATCAACAGCACATTATCACTCTGTGTGATCCTTGGACATCAAACCTACAGTATGACCAAGGGGTCAGGCCCTCGCTTGCTTTAAGCGCTTAGGTCAGATTCAGACCCCAAAGAAACTACCAAAGATGTACTGACGAGATGGGATCAGTCATGTCCACAAAACTTAGTGATCGTGGGCGAAAGAACTGTTGGCAATGCAAAATGGCACACAAGTTCAACTAAACTCTTGAGGCCACAAACAATGGGCCTCGGCTTAAGCTTCAGCATGACACTCCGCAGTATAATGAGACGTCTGTTAATGGCACGGCATTTATGATGATGTATAGCAGTCTCGGGTCCGCTTGCTTGGCTGATTTTTCCCAGTTCGTTTGAGGCATTTCTGCGAAGGCAGGAGTGGCGTTAAGGAATGTGTCCACAGCACTTCATCAGCTTCAGTCTCAGTTTCTGAAAACAGGTAGTGCAGCTTTGGTGGGTAGGTGGTCGTTGAAATGAGATCAGGGAGCCATTTACAGACAGGTTCACCACACCCTCATCTCTAAAACATGGCCACACACACACACACACACACACACAAACACACACCTCTACTTCAGGGCAATCAGTTCCAGAACTAGGTAGCTCGGGGCGTCCCGTCCCCTACAATTGTCCCAGTGAAGAGTGTCATTGTTCACCCCCCCTCCCTCAGCAGCCCGCCCAAGCCCGAACCCCAACCCCCCCCCACGAAAAACGCCCCTCTGCTGTGTCGCCCTCTGTGTCCGACACGTGATAATGTGTCACAGGTGTGGGGCACCGCGGCTCCTCAGGCTGCCAACGGCCTCTAATTCAAACCACCTTTGGCCCGCCGCTTACCCGGGCTCGGCACTTCACCCAGCGTCTCATGGCTGCCAAATGCAGTCAACATATTTACATAATTACGAAAGGGCCTCGCTGAGACAAATGGGAAATTTAATTAGAAGACCACCATTGGCAGGAGCCAAATTATTTTTCCCCCTCCCAAAGCTCCCCTCCCACTCTCGCACAGCGGGACACATGTTCTTGGTCAGGCCAGCACTTGGGCTGGCTCAGACTGGGGCTTCATAATGCCGTAATCCACATGCAGCTAAATTATACCTGAGGGATAGTGCGTTATAGGGCAATAAACACATGAGCTCCAACAATGTAGACTGCTGTAACACCACTGCTCTGACACGTACTGTATGGGGCTACAGCAAAGTCTGTACCATTCTGAAATCAAATCGTCCCATCATTATTATGAATTACTGAAACGCTACAGGTTAAAATGGGTCATAAACTACTTTGGCCTTACAGAAAAGCGGGTTTTAGTGGACAATGAGGCTGGTGAAAGTGTATTTGTACACCTATGCTTTTTAAAAATCACCTACTTTTCTTGCTATTCTTTTTTGAAATGTGAAGTGCAACTGCCAAATGTAACCATTAACATGTCACTTTTAGCCAGTCTTCCATTTTAGCCAAAGCCTGGATTGGCGCCAATCCTGTTTTATTATTGGGGAGAACTGGGGGGTGAGGTGGAAAGTGTTTCTCGGCTTTATGAGCCTAGTTATGTTTTTTGTGGAGCTGTGGAATTGGTCCACAAGACACACATATATAAAGGTAACGGCTATTTAGCAGACTTTTTTTGTCCAGAGCGAATAGCAAAGACTTGCAGAATTCAGGAACTGAACTCAGGTCAGCCGATTACAAAGTGATGATGCTGACTGCTACTGATGTGTGTGTGTGTATGTGTGTGTGTGTGTGTGTGTGTGTGTGTGTGTGTGTGTGTTTGTGTGCATGTGGTACCTCTTTGAGTGGTAATTTATGAGAGCTGCGAATCGCCAGTTTTCACCCCACCTTAAACAGAAGCCACAGCCTCAAGTCCTCCACTCCCTTCAGTTCTTCTGTTAGAGGACCCATTGTTTCCTCTGCTCTCTCTGCTGCAGTAATAGTCTAACATCCTGAGTCAAAGGTCGGGGGAAAATCTGCTATGTCTCCCAGGGCAACCATGAATCTTACACTAATGAGCTGGGTCTGTCATCATGCCTGTCATTATTTTTTTTCTTGTTTTATAAAAAGTAAATCATACTTTAAAACAAATTGAATTTAAGAGCAAATGCAAAAAATACTTGAAATATGAAATTAAATAGTAGTCCAAGCTGTGGGGTTGCATGTGACTGAGAGGGCTGATGTACAGTACTGATGCATGGTGATGCAATATTAAAAGTCACCCTGTGTGTGTGTGTGTGTGTGTGTGTGTGTATCAGTGCATGAATGTGTGCACAGGAGCCTGAGTGTACTGTATGTGTGTGCTATACTAGACATTTTTCGGCCCTCTGACCCTGAGCTGTCTCTCTCATATGCTGCAGCTAAACAGCAGGAAACCTTTTCACAAGGCCAGAGATCAAGATAAAAGTCTACATGCTCCAGCAGAAAGAATAACACTGCGCCAAGAGATTTCAAATCAGTGATGGAAAACAGTTCAATGTGAAAAACAAAAAAATCTGTGTTTGTCCAAGAAGGCGAGCCACTGTAGCACGACACAGTTATGAGAAAGAACGGCTCATCTAGAGAAAAAGTGTAGGTTATTAAATCCATGCGCACTCCAGAGATGATTGGTATGATGGCTGGTTCTTTTATGGAGGGTTATATCTATTGGATTTGGTTTATAGCTACAGGATTTAGTTTAGACTTTGTTCTCTTGTTATTAAGTTTTTTATTTTGTGTGCTTTCTTCTTTATTAAGTGAATAATATTAACTACAATAAACACTACTGCTTCAAACGAAAAACTAAACTAAATCCTCTATTGCGCAGTATGCTTCTCAGCCAGTCTGAATCCGGTGCGGAACTATTAAATGTATTTCCTTTTCGATACAAGCCAACAAAGGTGTATGATAGCCAGCCAGACCAAACACAGACTGATATCTAACAATGAAAGCCAGATAAGAATTAGGTGTAATCTAGATACTGTTCCGTGAAATAAAAGACCAAAAGGATTTGTTCCGGTCTCAGCTGCAGTTCGGCAATTGTGTGTGTTACTTAAAAACCCATTCCGGTACTCAAAGGTGTTTGTTTTCTGTTTCGTTGGGGAGTTGCACGTGGAGACAAACCCAAATTAATCAGCCAAGAGTTCAGATCAGAGTTATCCGGAGGTCAGAGTGTAACTCTTGTCGATTGCCGCACCGCGCTGGCACATATAGCACACGTTTGTTGACTCAGCCTGCGGCGATTACATTCATGGTGCTATCTGTTCCCCCTGCGCACTCTCCATCACACCAGTCCCAGCAAGAGGCACAAAGGGAGCGGGGCTGACTTCATATCCAAGGGTGATTATTAGACTGGCCTGAAATCACACTGATATCACCACATCCCTGAGAAATGAAGGCGTCTGTAAGGAGATGAAAGCAACCTATTGCCGATGTGTAAACTTGCCGAGGAGGTTTCGTTTAAAACTTCGGTATATAGTTTGGCTGCATGTGTGGTGACGGGGCAGAATAAGAGATGGCGGCTCACCTCTGAATCCCCCACCTCTCCCCATCCCCATCCCCATCCCCACCCTCAACCACCTCACCCCCCACCATCCCCCATCGCACACAAACCTCACACACCGCACTGCCTCCACCCATTCCTCCTTCACATGTTACCCCCCCCCCCCCCCCACCCCCCCAATTCTGGAAAACAGAGCGGGTGGGATGGAGAGAGGCAGAAATGCGGTGAGATTAAAAGCTTAAGCGGCACTCTAACTCCCAGCCTGTTTAAAAAAGGTAGCCGTCATTACCGGTGCCACTGGCAGGGGCTTCAGTGGAAAAGCCCGCTCAGGGTGGGTTTGGGAGAAAAAGGAGCGGCGGACAATAAAAAAGGGAACTTTCAATTTTCGCACAAATAAGCCACTGTTGTCCAATCTCGGAGGCTTTTCCCCTCTGTCAAGGTTCTCTTCTTTGTCGGCCAAGGGCAGAGGAAAAGACCCTTGTTATGAGTTCGGACGGAAAAGAGGAACAAAAGCCTATCACTTCTGGGTTCTAATGAGCTTGCAAAAATGTTGGCGTAGGCAGCGTTTGCAGTTGAGCATATAGCTCTGTATATTCATTATAACGCACTGAACTTTCTCACGCTCTTTGTAGATGCAGAGCAAGGTCTGACACTGCAGCAGTTAACACCAGCTAATAATCCAGAGTGAGCAATCGCTGAAAAGCAATATGGAAACAGGCTTTTGAACCAGTACCTGGCAAAAGCAGACCAACTGCACAATCCAATCAAAGCAAAATGCAAAACTCATGACTTGAAAGATTATTGTGAAAAGGGTTTAGACTTTTCCCATCAGATTAATATGACCTCACCTGAGGTACTCTGTGCTAGCCTTCATCATTATTGAATACAATGTGCAACTTTGCCGAATTAAAAGCTGGTACAAGATATTTGGTGTTAACATTAAAGTATGTGCAATAATGAGTGACAGTTCTATAAATGTGACTTAGGCTATCTACTGTATGTCCATTCTCCTCAAAGAAAATGGTCACATTATCAATTTTGGAGATTGTTTTGTTCTTTACCTCCATAACTTGTGTGCGCATCACATCTTTCATTTGTTAAACAGAAGACATACAAGCTGTTCTTCAGACAGATCTAAACACATTCAGTATGCTCAGACACAGACACCCTGTGGCCTCCATGGGGAACATGAAACATCAGACTAAACCAATGCCACGACTTCTCTTCTCTTCTGAACCGCAGGGTTCCAGAAGCACAAATCAGGGATCGTGCGGCTGCTGGACAAAGCTCTTATCGGGAAAAAACCTGCGTAGGGATGGATAGCATTTCCTTACCTGGACAAAGCTCCAACGATCAATCAAAAATATCAGGCCGGCTGTATGAATATGGAGCCAAGATCAAAGACCTCCAACCATGCATCTCCACACTCTTATCTCTCCCAGACACGGAAGCCTTCGTGAGGACAGGAACGACCCATGGGAGCAAAACTGAATCCACTTACAAATCAACAGACCCAGTGACCAGTCGAAAAACATCTTAAAACTTCGGGATTCTTCAGCAAACCACCTCTCTTGCAAACATGAAACTGATTCATATAATTGACCAATCAGTCAAAAAGTGAACCAACCAACTAATCAATCAACCAAGCAACCAATCACCTGACCAATCGACTAACCAATCATTAATGCAAAATCGATCAATCAATCAAAAAAACAACTAATCAATCAATGCAATCAATCAATCAACCAACCAAACACTAGCCGCAACTACTTGCCACCAAAGTAAAAGAAAAGGAACTTGCCCAAAAGCCAAAGCTAGGCTAGTTACATTAAATAACCCACATACACAATCTAAGGACAATACACATACACGTATAATTCACCAGATTATGACACAAAACAAAAATAGATATTGCATATCCAGTCACGCAAAACACAATCCTGTGTTGCCACACAATGTGCCAAGAGTGAAGAAGCAGGAGAGTGTGGGCCTGTATCCTGACAATAAGTCAACTTGTGGCATATAGGGTTGACCCCTGACCTGAGCAAGTGTGAAGGAGAATCATTTTGTTCCTGAGGAGGCCCGAGCACAACACCTTTCTGGACATGGGAGGACGCAACAGGTATTTCTTCAGACTGGAGTAACAAAGAGCCTTTTCTCCGTGGTGGGCTTTCTTAAAAAGTGGTGTTTATTTAACAACCACTTTCATTAGGCACTTAACTCCTCCAGTACGTCGGCTGTGAAACCATTATGAGCCAGTGAGTCAGACAAGACCCTTTAAAAAAAAAAAAAAAGGGAAGTTGGTGAGAAAGGCTACCAGAGGTCACGCTTCATTAATAACTCTTCTGATGGGTCTGAGGAGGCCTATCAATGGCATACCTCACACAGGGCATCTCCCTAAACCTAATTAATAACCTTCGTCCACAAGCTGGGAGACACCAGTCGACGGGGGGAGATGATCCTCCCTAATGGGGCCGTAGTTTATTTGACCAAGAGGTGCTTATGGCTCTTGACGTGTGGAGGAATGTCTATGAGGAACTGGGAAGGAGAGAATAGAGCAAAGAAAGATAAATATGGAAAAAGGGATCAGAGAAGGCGGGTTGGACTGAGGGAAAGATAAAGAGACACGAGATCGAGATCTTAATCTCCTCTGATGCGTTTTGAGATTTTGGTTTTGGAGGGGGACATCAATGGCGTCCAAATGAATATGAAAAGCGGTTGGTTCTCCTGAGAAAACAAAGAGTGTTAACGAGAACCAGATGGTCCAGAAGAAAGGCTAGCGAGGCCTGACAACTACCAGCATGGCTGACATTTTTCAAATATCGACCAGATGGAAACGAGCAAGACTTTGCTCCCTCTCGCTCACTCGCTCTGATTTCAGAAGTTGTTTAACTTCATCAAGGAAAGAATTACCTAGCAGATGTCTGTAAAGCTACATTGACCACATCGCTCAAGGAACACAGCGCAAGGGTTTTCTGTGAATTACCAGGAACAAGTTTTTCAGCACCCACTGACATGAAATATGCCTCAGTTAGACTCTAACCGAGGACAAAAGCAGGGCTATTACTGATCCACCACAGGCCCCTCTCATAGGAAGTTTCATAACAGCATATCTCCATATGTAACCCTTTTCAGATTCTACCCTGAGGTCAAGTTGTGTTACTATACTTAACACCATATACCAAAGTGGTAAAAATCCCTCTTTTTCTTATTTCAAGACATGCTATTCATGCGTGTCACCTCGACTGAAAGATAATATCTTCCACAAGGATGTCGAAAGAAGAGGACTTTAACAAAGCCATGACATGTGACACTACTCGTGACGCTTTGTCAAATTAGTCATTACATATGTACATTTTGCCTCACAGGGTTTTGACAAAGAGGTAGAAATGTTAGACTTAAGTTACTTATAAAATTGAATACCTTCTGGTGTATAAAAAAGCTTTAACTGCTGATGGTTTAATACACTTTTCTAGGGCCGGAAAATAAACATCCTACTGAGAAGAGCATTTTAAACTTCAAGTAGGCCGAGTAAAGTCAAAGGTAGGCCAACCGGAGATAATGACTTGGCTATCGTTTGGGCTAATCAAATAACGAGCATAAGGACCTTATCTCAAACACTAAAGCGCTCTTATCAAACGGCTGATTGTGTTATTGTTCGCGGTAAGTTCACTATTTCGTCATTAGCTCAATGTGTGAGGCAGCCGTTGTAGACAAGCCAGCTGAAGTACTCTTCAAAGAGTCCAAACAGCTCAAACACACCACCTCCATCCGGCTCCATGAGGGAGAATTCTTACAAACGGTCCAAAGGCTTCAGAAGAATCCTTTATTGTTTTCTTATGCCATGTTAACGTCACACTAATGGGCCACTTCTTCCTTGCACAGTGCACCTTTCATTTTTTTTCTCCCTGCAGGGTGAAAGGCAGCAGCCATTACGAAGCAGCTGCCGCTTTCTCGGCAGTGATCCATCAGGTTTCTCAAAAACGCATAATTGCTACCACTTCTATACAGCCGGGCCGAGCCAGCCTAGCTGGCTGTTAAGTAAATGACAATGTACAGCAGCCAACACTTTTCTAAGGCCCTAAAGTTGCCTTTTTCCATTTTTATTTCAGAAAATGTGGTCTTTCAACAGGGTCTTGAGTTGGACTGGGATATATATATATATATATATATATATATATATAGTCTTTGAGAGTTGGGAGCATATATTCAATCAGTGTTATGAAGTGGTATAACATATCCAAATCAACTCTTTAATGGATACTTTTTAGGTGTGTCACAGCAGGCTATTAGCTTTCATCGCTTTATGGATGTAAAAAAAACCCAGCAATGCTACCAATCCCGCTCATACAGTACACTGGCAGGCTTCTAGTACACTACATCCCAACTGGGAGGTTAACGCAAAGCTTTGTGTTCTGTTTTGGCATCCCTCAGTCAAGTACGATACACTCACGTAACACATGTACACACACACACACACACAAAACACATGTATACACACACACACACACACACACAGACACACACAGATACACAGACACACACACACACACACACACACACACACACACACACACATACACATGTATACACACACACACACACACACACACACACACACACATGTATACACACGCACACACACACACACACGCACACACACACACACACTCAGGAAACGGTAAGCAGTAAGGAGTCCCCAGACTTCCACCCATATATTCAGTGAGTCTCTTCCCCTCCCTCGGCACCTCTCTGCGGTCCCAGGCAAACCCTTGGCTGCCGACCTCAAACCGTGGAAATTCAATCAGAGGCGTTTAAGTGTTTCATAAAGCCATAGGTGGCTGTCCAGAGGAATGCCCGTAAAAACGAGGAGTGCGGCACGGTGGCAGGGTGCTGACGGACGCGCTCGCCATCGCGCCCACTCCCGCTCGGAAAACCCCGTCAGCGCGTTAC
This sequence comes from Sardina pilchardus, assembly GCF_963854185.1. Classification (NCBI taxonomy): domain Eukaryota; kingdom Metazoa; phylum Chordata; class Actinopteri; order Clupeiformes; family Clupeidae; genus Sardina; species Sardina pilchardus. The sequence goes on from NC_084998.1 coordinate 14,675,330, forward strand.
CGTGGCGACGGTGACAGACGTCCAGTCCCCGGTTCTCTCATAAAGCCCTAAGTGCTGGCTGGGTCCTCAGCAAATGGATGGGGGGGTTTGCCTGATCCTTATGTGTGAAGTGTGCTTGGGACAGAAACCGAGGAGACTGAACTCTTGTAAAGCCCTGTAAAACTTCCCTAGACTTGCTAATTATTTTTTCCTTGCTATTATTATCATCATCTATTATTGCCAATGATTTATAAACAAAACTTCATATTCTCTCACATTGCCTACCCCAAAGTTGACTTCCCCCCTTCTTTATTGGAATACAATGTTCAAAAATCAAACCATCCACCAAACGTATGTAAAAAAAAATCAATGAGTTATGCTCACTGGGTGGTTGGAAGTATAATACCTAAACAGCCAGCTATTTGTTAACAAACACAAAGCCTAACTGATACTTTTAGTTGGGCAATATCTTATTTTAATGAGCCAGTGCAGGTATTTTAAATTGAAATTCTCAGCTTCAGTATTTATTTATGGTTGTTGTTGTTGTTGTTGTTGTGTTGTTGCCCTCCTTTCGTGGAAAACAGACAAAATGAGGTAAGCGTTTTTTTTGCCAGTGGAATAAAATCATTGGTGACTGCAAATAAACATGTTTCCCCTCAAACACTCCACAGTTTCTTCATTCAGGGCCAAGAAGGAGGCTATTTTCCTTGATTACACATGGCTACCTATCTGTCAAAAAAGTGCGAGAAAGCCACAAGAACTTCACAACCTCATTGGATGTTGTCGATACCATGGCAACAAACAGTGAGTGGAAACGGGACCACACAAAGAGATGGCTGATGACTGCGCTGAAGAGGTGTGTGTGTGTGTGGATGTGTGTGTGTGTGTGTGTGTGTTTACACATTCATCTAGCAGGCGGACAGATGTACAACCACAGACACACATGTTTCAGCCCCGGTCCGTTCCACTGTTTGTGAGTCCACAGCCATAATAACCTGTATATATATCTCTGCCCCGCTCCATCAGCCACACAGAGAGCTTCTCCTAATCACCCCACTCACGCTCCAAACAAGCACACTTTCCCCCACTTCCGTCCACACACAAAGAACACACAACTCGCACAACAGGCTGCACCCATCTGCCCAGGCTGCGAGGTGTTATCAATAAAAAAAAGACCGACGAGACCGCTCATCTCCGAGGCTAAATCGACCGAAATCATAACGGGCAGATCATGTCGGGGTCTTCTTCCTGTCGCGCTCCCCACAACACAGAGCCACAGTCGGGGGGGAAACGGAGACACACCACGGGGACAGAGAGAAGGCCCGGCCGCACTCCCCAGCCCCTCTGGCTCACGGAGCAAACCCAGATGGCCAGTGCTTTAGGAGCACTGGGGATCTTATGAGAGATTTATGTCCGCTGGAGCGCAGGGGAAATGAGGAAGATGATTTGCAAACAGAAGTTATTGCGCTCCTCTCATGATGGCATCTTGCAGTGGGATACTTGTTCTCACTCTAAGCCCCTCTCCGACTTGTTGTGTATACAGTACATACACTTAGCCATGAGTCACACAAAAAAAGAGACAAAGAAAGAGAAATAAATAAATAAATAAATGAGTGAACAAATAAATAAACAAATAAATAAATAAAAACTGAGGAAAGACAGACGGCTTTGTTGTGAATTTGCGGTTTCATCTAATGATGAAATATGGCAGCTATACTGTACTGTATGTCGGTACAGCAAGGCCTGTGTTACACTGCCCGCTGGATGGCCAACCACGCTAGGCTCACACAATTACACGAAATTACGCGGCTTTGCGAACACAAAACAACTTGAAACATATTTACCCATCCAAGACACCATCAAAGTGGAGGAACTTGTGGAAATTACATTTTAATTGTCTGACACCAGATAGACGCACAGGTTTTGGGTCACAGCGAGAACACAGATAAATCCTCAAAAGTTTCAATTACGTACAATAGATACTTCAAGCAAAAGTTTTAATGGTTCCCATCCGTATTTGGTCCACATTTCATCAAGGCTGTGTGGACACGTAGTCTTAGTCAAGAGACTAGGCAGTGACAGACTGAGTCTTCCTTTTTCCGTAATTCACACCGAGGAGCCTGTGCACATGGCTGTAACCTGTAACCCTCACCAGCCCTGTCCTGATGTCGTTCCAAGATGGCCAAGAATCGCTTGGGTACAGCAGGTATCGCTTTTCTCCCAAGTTTACTTAGCCCGCCTACGCTCTGCCAGAAACAATTTTTTGCTTGAAATGTGACAAATAAAGTACACTAATGGAGTGATTTTTTTACTAGTGGGGAACTAGAGCGAAGCCCTTTAAAGTGGCACCTTAATGGCATTAAAATATAAACCACATTTTCAGAGGGTGGGGGGGTTGGGGGGTGGCAGGGGGAGGGCAGGAGGGGGTAGTGTGAGCCAGAGAGTGAGAGGCTCCTCGGAGATATAGGGTTGGGGACGGGGGGGACGGGTTACCCCTCTGACGGATTCCCGCTGGGGAACCAGGGAGGACCCGCTAGCTGCTTGCGTGCGGGCAGGCAGGCATGCCTCGTCGGGGTTAAATAATAATAGACACGTGTTTTGTGAAGGCACCGGTAAAAAATTAACCCATTTTCATTTCCCTACCCGCCCCTCAGCCCACCTCAGCTCAACCCCTACAGCCCGTACCACTCTCTCTTTCTCTCTTTCTCTCTCTCTCTCTCTCTCTCTCTCTCTCTTTTGAAGTCCAACGGCCCGGCTACAAAAGCACAGCACGTATTTTGAATCCGACGGCAGGGCTCGGAGAAACAGAGTCCATTATGTACCCCTGGCCAACCAAACCTTTCCAAGATGGAAAACGGATGTTGCTTTTGTGGAAAGGTGGAGGGGAAGTTGCAACCCGCGGTTTCATAACCTGATCAGTTCCAGCAGTATTACTGCTTTTAGGTGGTGTGTGTATGTGAGTGTGTATGTGTGTGTGTATGTGTGTGTGTGCGTTGTGTATGCATGGGTGTTTGAATGTGCGCACGTGGGTGGGTGTGTGTGTGTGTGTGTGCGTGTGTGTCTGTGTGTATTTGTGCGTATTTGTGTGTCTTTGTGTATGTGTATGCATGACTGACTGAGCACATGTGTGTGTGTGTGTGTGTGTGTGTGTCAATGTGCTCAAGGTTGCTATTGGTGGTCGAGGTTTCGCAGGGGTACGAGGGGCGAGTAAACAAGCCCCGCTCTGAATGCAGACAGCGGACACAAGCGTCTGTTTGTGGAGGCTCCGGCTCCAGAAGAAGCCGTGTTGTTTTGGCGGCCGGAGCAGACGCAATAGCCGCGCTTATTCTGGAGCGCTCTTACCACGCGAGGCACACAGCACCGGGCACAGTCATCGACCACAGGCCCTGACCAGATGAGCATAGAGCTGGGCTACCGGGGGTGGGGGTGGGGGGCGGAGGATGGTGGTGGTGGAGGGTGTGGGTGGTGGTGGTGGTGGAGGGGTTCACTGGAATAGGTCTTGCTAAATACAGCCCACCTCATTTCCCGAGGGAGTCTACCTCCTTCCTTTTACACCCCTCGCTTCTGTTTACCTGCGAGATCTTAATTAGAGGAAGAGAGGGGAAGGGAGGGAGCGTGGGATGAACAGTGACACAGAGAGAGGGAGAGAGAGAGAGAGAGAGAGAGAGAGAGAGAGAGAGAGAGGAAGAGACAGACAAACAGGCAGTGATGGAGAGAAGGGAGACGAAGAGAGAGAAAGGGTGAAAGAGAGAGGGGGAGAGAAGAAGCGAGTGGGAGAGAGAAAGTAAACAGCGTAGGGCCTATGTGGAGGAGTACCTCTAAATATTAAGCACTAAATAGACAGCTCTCTCTCCCTATTTCTCTCTCTCTCATGCACACACATGCACATGGGTGCGCCCACACACACACACACACACACACACACACACACTTGATCTCTCACTTTCCCTCTCTCTCCCCTTTCCTCACTCACTCTCCCGTGAGTCAATCCCCCTCTCTGACACACACACACACACACACACACACACACACACACACACACACACACACACACACGGTCTCCCCGTCTCTCTCATCTCTATCTGGGCTGTGTGGGTGGTTGTGTGTGTGGCAGGCGGAGGCTGTGGTGAGGCTGGGCAGCTCTGGCAGCCTCTACCAATCTTCATATCAAGGCCTCCATTGAAAAAAAAATAAAGCCACAGGAAAAAAAAAAACCCTAAACAGGATCCACAGACGTGCACTTTCTTGTTTTGGCACTCCCGATACGTCCAGAGAGTGACCCGCGATGGCCATCGACGGCCGGCTCATTCAACATTGTGTTGACGTTTCCCCCCCCTGGAGAACAAATAAGAACGAGGGGGAAAAAAAAGAAAAAGGAAAAGAAAATGGGAGCACGATGACGACAAAAGGGCGACCCTGGGAACCTGCTCGCAATCTCACAATGACAGTGAGAGAGCGCAGGAGACTCCGTGAGAGGACGAGGAGGAGGAGGAGGAGGAGGAGGAGGAGGAGGTGGAGGGAAGAATGAGAGGCAGTCAAGGATCGGGGATAAAGATTGCTTGTTTGACTGCTGGAGACGAAGACGTCTGATCTCACCACTGTGACTCGGCGGGAGTTATTCCCGGCACCCTGAGCACCGAGCGTTCACAAAGGTTATGTACACACGCCAGGGGAGGGGAGGGGCGAGGGTGTGGGTGTGGGGGTGGTCGGCCGGGAGAGATGCTAACTTGATGTATGGAAATGCTAACTGCAAAGCCACAAATAAAGCCACTTAGCGGCGACTATTAATCACGGCGGCGGCTATTTCGGTCACAAGGCGCCGTTGAGGCCCTCGCTCCACCTCGGCCTTATTAAAGACAAACAAGCGAGGACAGGAAATCAGGTAATGGCCGAAGATCATTTTTCATGGCCGGTTATGTCCGAGCCGGGGCCAGTCATCCAAGCCCACGGCGAGGTTTTTGAGGTTCGCTCGGACGCCCTTTCAAGATCGCCACCCCCCCCCCCTCCATCTCGCACCCTACCGAGTGGAAATCCAAATGAGGGGTGGAGGGCGAGTTAATTAAATCCTGGAACGGGAACAAAAACAGAAAAGAAAAAAAAAGAAGCTGGTGGCGGGTCTGAAAGGGGAAGAGGGCTGATGAGAGCAAATATCTTTTTCGAGCTTTAATAAACGACTCCTCGGCGGCCTCCTGGCAACTGCTGCGGGCGACCAGATACAAACACCTGCCACCGCAAGGCTCCCCCTCTCGGCTGCCGGCCCGGCTACTTTCTTCGCCGCGCCGCGCGCGAAGGAAAGAACAACAAAAACAATACCCGCTGGTCCATGAGCTTGTGTTTTCCCTGCCCCAGTTAAAACAAGAGCTCCCCAATGCGCTAGAGCCTTTTTTTTTTCTTCTTTTCCCAAACGCGACTGCATTCTCGAACACACATGGAGGCTCCGTTTCGGAGTCCAACCAAAGACCTCCAGACAGTGCAGCGCTCAGTGCTGTGTGCAGGGCTGCCGTGCTGATCTGGGATCAGCTGGAGAGAGATGCGGGGACAAACGCGGTCAGGATTTTCCCACTGCGCTGGACCCAGCGCCTGCATCCTGCTCCCCTCCTTCCTGCGAACGAACGAACGCATACGCCATCGCCCAGGCATGCCTGCCCTCCGACAACACAGACGACGCTTTTCAAAACACGCTGCCAGCCCAGCGCAGATAATCCCGGCCACCAGGCCTGAATCAGAGATGACCGCAGCCGGCTTAACTCAGTCTTTAGACAGGGCCTGAGCCGACCCTGCACACTCACTCGCTGGGGAGCCTACTGAGGGAGTTGTAGCAGTCGTAGTTTTTGTTCAATTCCATACCAGCATCTATGGCTTGGCTACACCATGGCACAAAAAGGTATGATAAAACAACATGAATTAGAACCAATTATAACTATGAAGTCAATTAAATTACCAACTCTAAATTAAAATGAGCAAACAAATACAAATTCAGAGATAAATACTGTAACTGTCTATAAATAAACAGATATTGAAATGAGATTCTTAGAATCTACATTGGCTACAAAATTCCAGAACTTTCTGTGGTCTGCTGGGGGAGTAATCAACAGCACATGTCCATGTCAAAGGTGCCTTCTGGGTACCTGGAGCAAACACGGGACAGAAGAGTGGGTCCCCACCCCCCATCTATGGCCCCCATCCTTTACACTGCGATAACAAATTTAGTAATGACAACAGGCCTGGGCCCCTAATATTTCTACAGTGTGGGAGGTAGGGGTGCTAAAAATCCACACTTCCACATTCACATGAGTATTTGCACTTGTTGACATCGTCTGAAGAAATATATATTTCTGCACCTTCTGGAATTTAGCTCATATTAAAACGATATGTTCCATCCACAGAGTTCCTTTTTGTGAGTCAACTCAAACTCCTGTCCTTTGCAAAACGCAAATGTTTTCTCCGAAAGCATTTCCAGATCTGGCCACGAAAAAAAAATACATTTTCCATAACATTTCATCCCTGACTAACAAGACACAGTACTGACAAATGTACATGCAGCTAAAGGATTTAGTGATTCAATACAACTGCAGATGACGCAGAAACTACTGCCGAGTTCAAGCATCTGTGTTCCTAATATGACAAAAGAGGAGGAGGAGGAGGAGGAGGAGGAGGAGGAAGAGGAGAAGGAGAGGCTGCGGACCACCTGACATCCTTCACTCTACTCCTGCATGACCGAGGACCTAAATAAAAACAACATACCCTCAGCCGACCACTTCAAAGAGAACCCCCCTGACCCCCCCACCACGCACCCGTTCCCTTCACTCTCATTCCTCCCCCCGCCTCACCCACGCAGATCACTTTCAAAAAGGGCGCACTGCACAATTTAATAAACGATAGGAGTTTAATCCCCCCCCCCACCACCTCACCACCCCACCCCATCCAAGACCAAGCACCACAAGTGAAATCAATCCCTGCATAGTCTGACCACAGAGACAGAGTTGCGATAGGGGCTTGCAAAAGGGAAATAATTACATTTCCCCAAAGAAAAAAACATCTGAAAAGACCGATAAAAAGATTTTAAAGGGGGTAGGGGGGGGCTCCAAATAAGAAAAACACAATAATACCCTCCAGCCATAACTGGCTAGTTGTTGGTAAATTGTATTAAGTAGAAAAACCGAGCACAATTTTCTAATATTTGGAGGTCAATGAGCCAGCTGGTTCTAAATAGAGTCTTCAGATATTAACGAGAACCATACCGCCCTGATAGGCCAGGACAGAGAGGAGAGGCTAACCAGGTACAGATAAAGTGGTCAGAGAAAGTCGAGGTTGAAGAAACTTAATTAGACCCTGAATCAGGAGGAAATGATATGTAGCGTGACAGTCTGCCCCAATGCATCATTCTCTCTCTCTCTCTCTCTCTCTCTCTCTCTCTCTCTCTCTCTCTCTCTCTCTCTCTCTCTCTCTCTCTCTCTCTCTCTCTCTCTCTCTCTCTCTCTCTCTCTCCCTCCCTCCCTCCCTCCCTCCCTCCCTCCCTCCCTCCCTCCCTCCCTCTCTCTCCTGTGGTTCCTGGTATGGAACTCGTGATGTCAGTAATGTAATGGACTGCCGATGCTCAGGGGAAGACTGTGTGTGCATGCGTATGGATGTGTGTGCATGTGTGTGCACGTGTGTGTGTGTGTGTGTGTGTGTGTGTGTGTGTGTGTGTGTGTGTGTGTGTGTGTGTGAAAGTGTGTGAGAGGGTGGATGGGTGCTATGTTGTGGGGTGAGGGAGCACACTGTGGTTGCCATGGTAGCCAAGCAATGCTGTGAAGTAAGAGTTGATCGGTTCTGGCATGTTTACCACGATCCCCGATACATACTGCCATGTAGTGCTTCCAGCATTTGACCCATCCCAGCCCACAATGCCTTACAGATCTGAGCACTAGCAAGGGACTGGACCCAACAAGAGACGATTCATGTGGCGTGTCTAAACAACTGTGGCCTGCCTCGTCGACTCAGTAAAAAACACATAATGATATGCATTAACACGCACAACAACACTGCTGATGAAAACATCTAGTTAATGCCCCCACCTGAAAGTGATTACCACAAAAAGAGTGTGCACAACTTCACGCTTATCTGGTTTGACACTACAAAACGCACAACAGTTTGAAAATCAAAAGGGGCGCTTTTGAAGAGAGTCCAACATGTGTGTGGAATAGAGAGGTGACAAAATGTCTTAAAAGAGCAAAACTGAAGTTAGGAATGCTGCATTTCTGGGGCTTATTAGCCTGTTTCTAGTCATTCCAAAAGATTTATATTCAGGTTGATTGCTGAATAATAACTTGGTTTCCAATGTTCCCTTCACTTCAAACAATGAAATTGTTTATCACACCAAGCTGTTAAAACATCCAATTTCAGCCAAGATATGAATTAGTCATTACGCAGCCACTCAAAGGAGAATAAGTCCCCCTGACCCCAATTTGGAAGACTCAAGAGAAAGTCGAGTGGCTCAACAATTAAAAAAAAATGATGCGCTGAGAATTGAATGCTTTACTAGGAAGCACCACAGGAATGAAATGAAAAGACAAAAACAAATGCAAAACATCTGAGATTAATCCTTAGTACTATTACACCATAAGCTGATGGTGGACTTTATGAATAGTGTTGCATCGCTTACCTGGGCAATGTTTTTGTTGAGAAGGTAGACACCATATTCAAATTGAAAGCGTTCTCCTCTGGGGTAGAGTGGGAACCTGTCACAGAACACAGAAAAAAAAGCTCTGATTAACACAGAGCAATGGAGTAGACAATATCGGCAAAACAGAAGTAAACAGTAAACAGTAAACTCCCAAGAGAGTCAACGATACACAGAGGCCTTGCAGCTTAGCAACAGGCCCCAACTTTTCGTTTATAAAAAAGAAAATAAAAAAATAAAAAATGGGACTTTGCTCCGAGTGACTTAGTGGAAATAAGACGCAAAAACTGCATGAGGAAAGCATGAATGCGTTTGAGATTTTATATCCTGCTTCAGAGGACTTGGGGAGGATTTTATGAACACCCCCCTCCCCCCCCCCCGTCCCCGTCCCCCCGTCAAGTCCATTGCAATGTGTAACGACAGCACTCGGAGTGCTCAAATCTAGTTGTGCATCCACGGGAAGCCGGTTTACGATGCATTACACATCTGCAGATGTTTTGGAGCATTTTTTATCCTATCAGCCATGACAGATGCTTTCATTTGTTTTAAAATGCCATCAATCAAATTTAAGTCAAAAAAACAAGTTCAAAGCTTCAAAATAGTCTTCACGAGGGAACGCTCAACTTGCAGACTGTGAAAATATGTTTATGTCTTAAGAGATCAAAATGGAGAGGGGGGGGTTGTGGATCGTTTAGAGATGCCCTCATATCTTTCAATTCCCACATGCTTTCACAGAATCTCCTGAAACAATCTACATTCCACCTAAGCCAGGTAACTTCCTCATTCTGGTCAGTGGCTGTTGTAGAACACAAAAGTGGTGTTCTACAACAAACAAACAAAATGGTTGTTTTCATCCACAGAATACACCAGCGATGACCTTGTGTGTGGTTAGCACTCAATAGACCACTTAATGTATCTGTCACATGTTATTACAACATAGCCGTGTATAGTTGAGGTCTAATGCGCTATGCACTTCAATGAGAACATGGACCGCAGAGCTTATTAAATACTTTTCATGCTGCAATGCCGTTGCAAGAGGGGGGAAAAAAACAGCAGTGGCAGGCAGGCAGGCTAGGCTAGGCCTCATTACCCCGAGGCGTGATGTGTGAGTGATCTTCCGGAAGCTTCTTCCACCCTAATCCCTGTGAAAGGCCGACGTGTGTGTGTGCCCCCCGGTGCTGCGGCTAATCCGGTGAACAGAGGCAGGGCCCCCATCCTACCGCCGTGACCCCCCCAGCAACCAGGGGCCTCAGCAGCAAAGACCATGTGTGTGTGTGTGTGTGTGTGTGTGTGTGTAAGCGGGGAGGAGAGGTGAGTCAGGGAGCCTCTGAAACTCTTCAAACACTTCAGTGACTCACTGCTCCATGGTGTCATGGTCGACGCCGCGACATCTGAGCAAAAGCACTGGAAAGAAAAACTCAGACTAGCCTAACCCGCACGAATGGCGTTCCCACAGACAGACATCCCACCTGACATCATCGACCTGAGCTCAGCTCTTCTGACTGACGGTGCCTCCACGAGATGGGGGCGCGTAAATTTACACGCTCCGCTAAACGGGGGAACATGACTGATTAATCGTTAAGTACTTACGCTCGGTCCTCGAGTGATTTTCAGCAGGTTAAAATAATAGTCTGCTGAAACGGTAATAGTTGGGACTCGGTAGTCAGTACAAGGAAAAAAAAAGACCTGAACGAGATCGCATTTACATCTGTAAGCTCCGTGGTTCATGTTTCTGAACGGCTGCCAAAAGACCGAGGCAGGGGCGTGCGTAGCCCTCGTCTGGCCAGGGCGCCCCCATGTTCATGCTCAGCTGGCTCACACGGCGCTAGTTTAGCGTGCAACAGTCAGTAACGACTCTGAAATGACTCCGAATTCCACGTCCATTCTGTCATGTGTCTTAATGCCGTCGACCATGAAGGTTATTGTTCTATTTTCGCTATTCCTCAAGAGGCGGGAGACTTTAAGCAAGAACACCGTCTCCAAATGCAGCTGGGCCCCGAAGACTGAAGAGACACTTGTTGTCATCATCATTAACACTACTGCCAGGATATAATTGCTGCGTGTGAGTCTGTCCGCGCTTGCGTAAGAAAGTAAGAGAGCTTATGACCAGTCCGGCCATACACAGAAAAAACAAACACACCTGAAACCATGGCGAAGGCAATGAAATCGTGAAGATGGTGTTTATTTTCGGTGAGAAATGGCTAATGTTACTTGGGAAAGATCATGTACCGTTTTATCCCTACCTCAGGCAGTAGTCATTACCAGAGCTTCTAATGACGCTATTTGACATTGGAAGCTCCTGGCCAGATCAAAGTATCCGTCCATGTTCCTACTCCTTCAACAGCAGTGCTTGAGTCCCTCACGTGTGCACGTTTGAATGTATCTACATGTGAAATTCATCAATGGGGTCTCCCCACTCCCCTTGGATGCATGTCAAAAAAAAGCATACGACTCCAACCCCCGACCACAGAATCACTTAAACGATATCAGCATCTTCTTTCCCCATCAGGTAGAGTGGAAGACAGATGAAAGGGCGACTGAAAGAGACGGCACAGACTCCTCTCTTTTGCCACGCCTCAACTCACTCGGCACAGACACTCACTCCCTCCCTCCCTCCCTCCCACCTCACTCGATGACAACGCCTCCATGCCAACAACATCAAGCGTGTGCGTGTGTACAGGTTGGTCATTTATAATAGGGTGAGTTTGTATATATATTTGTGTGTGTGTGTGTGTGTGTGTGTGTGTGTGTGTGTGTGTGTGTGTGGAGGTGTGCGTGTGTGTGGAGGTGTGTGTTTGTTGGACTTTCCACAGGTTATTAAAAGCAAAAGAGATTGGCTGCTTGTAAGGAGCCTGGTCTTTTATGGGGCAGGATATTTACACAGAGAGAGATCAGGCTCATCAGGCCTCTAGGGACTTGCCCAGCTCTGTCTCAGAGCCCACCGTAAAATAGGATAGCAGGGGCCAGCGCTTCAAAAAAAAAAAAAAAAAAATGTCAGAGACATTTTCTCTCTTTTAAATAGAATCCCTTTTTCCCTTGCTATGACCCTTGTGTTTAAAAGCGAGGGGCCTCGTCGTGGCTGTCCTCTCCTCTCCTCTCCTCTCTATCCACGGGAAAGTTCCAGGGGTCCAGGCGACTAAAGGGC
>NC_084998.1:14692115-14702115 GCF_963854185.1 Sardina pilchardus
GAAGAGAGAAATGGAGGAAGAGAGAGAGAGAGAGAGAGAGAGAGAGAGAGAGAGAGAGAGAGAGAGAGAGAGAGAGAAAGGGACAGGGGAGTCCAGAGGAGAGACAGAAGCCCTTGAAAACGGTAGAAAAAAGTCGAGATTCAACTGGTAGTTTTACGAGGCTGGCAACGGCTTGTGGGGGATTTCACACTGAACACTCAGGCAGGTGTGCTAGCAGACAGAGCCGCCGAGAAAAAACACACACACATACACACACACACACACACACACACACACACAAACTCACTTATAAAACACAAACACAAAAGACACAGGACATTTTTAAAGGGTGCAGTGAGTAGCTTTTCTGGGTGCGTAAAACTGTGATCTTTATAGGCCGACCATGGCGCTATTCCTGACTGGACAGTTAAACCAAAAAATGCTTGGCACCGCTCCGGTGCCTTCTGTGTATCTTCCGTCTAAAAGAATCTTAAGCCTGCCGAGCAGCAAAGTTACACAAACATATTTTAATGAAGGACGAATCATGATGGATGTGCGGGGGGGAAAAAGAGAGAAATGTCACATGTTTATACAACACATGAGAAATTGTATGAATGGAAACCATAAGCTGGAGGCTGGGTGATAAGAATGGATCTCTTGAGGCATCCTAGCAGTTGTTTTAACCCCTCGTATCGTCCACTCTGCCGGATCGGCTGGGGCCGGTGACTCGCGTGAGGCTGGGGCAGAGATAAATCACTCTGGGATCGCCGTCTCGCGTCCGTCCACCCCCTCACTGCTGTCCCCCAACCACCCCATGACCCCCCCTCCCCATCCCCCTCGCTGAACAAATCTGCCAACACCTCACTTGTCTACATTAGGTGCCCTCTTTCGGACAGTTTAATCATTTTTGGTGTGCAAACTCATTGGGTGGCTGTGAGACGCAGCACACGTGCCGCAAGCGAGCACACACCCAGACACACACACACACACACACACGCACACACACACACACACTGATCTATGTGACAAGGACACAGAGACAGCAGCCACAGACCGGAGGCCTCACACACAGTTTTGGAGGGAGTGAGCGGCCATGCAGTCAGGTAGACAGCACACACTCCTAACCCACATTAGAGTGGGTTTGCTTATTTTTGAGGACCCCCCTCCCACACACACACACACACACACACACACACACACACACACACACACACACACACACACACACACACACACACACACACACACACACGCACACACGCACACACGCACACACGCACACACGCACACACGCACACACGCACACACACACACACACACACACACACACCTGCAGTATGGGAGGCGTGTGTGAGGTGAATTAAGTGTGGGGCCTAATGACAGATCTGGAGAAGGCCCAGTGGGGTGACCCAGCCAGGGGTCATCCTGGTATGCAGGAGGAGACCATCACTCTCAGGAGGTCGACAGGAGGCAACGTCGCAGTCAGTCACGTTAAAGGTGTTGACTGTGATTACAACCCCAAGCAAATTGCTCCTCGCAAATCCTCTAGCTGTCCCGTGTGCACTCAAAATAAACAGTCGTGTCTATACTTAGTCCTAGATTTGTGAATGGAAAACGAAGCTCGAAATGAACCATGAAAAGTAGCCTGAAATGAACCATGCACTTTTCCAGCTAATTAAGCCGCTGCTTAGGAAGTGAGAGGCGTCTTTTAATTGACTGTTAAGACCAACTTTTTGTGAGACTCAGAGGCTGAAAGGCTTACCGGTCATTTTTCATATAGATCCCTGTTTCTCAAAGCCACCGAGTAAAGTCCCTGAAAAACCCCTCGGAATTAATCAGTGCTACTTTGCTCGAATTTCTACGGTTAGGGCAGCCAGGTCTCGCTGTTTGGCTGCAGCAACTGAAGCAAGGCAGTACCATTTTGTTTGTACCGACAGTACTCGATGACCTCGAGAAACAAGGATCTATGTGAAAAATGTCCGGAGTTCCCCTTTAAGTCACAACGGAGCCCTGGCACTGCGCCCCTTCTTGTGCTGTACATGAGCAGTAAGCGGGCAAAGGGTGAACCCGACCACCGCCGAGAGGTGCCCTGCTCACGGCCCGGTGGGTTACGAGGATGAATGGCCTTGTGTGTGTGTGTGTGTGTGTGTGTGTGTTTCTGAGGAATAATTAAACGGGCTGCCCCGCGCTTGATTACTTAAGCGGATTTACGGCGAGAGATAGCGCAGCGCCGCGCGGCTCCAGAGCGCTGGAATGCGCCAGATGTTTCTGTGACGTCACGCCTCAAAAACTGCCCGGCATACCGCGGAATAACTCATGTGACTCCCTCAATTAAGCACAAGCTTCGCCTCGAAGAGTTTCGGAGTCGGTCGATTTCGGAGCCAGAGATGAGCAACTCATTCACAACATCTAGCGAGGCGTGAAGAGCAAACATGCGCTCACGCCGCCGCAATGCCGTCGTGTCGCCTCCTCGTTTGGCGCACATGAAAGCCGAGTGTGTACCTCTCATTAGCAGCCGAGCATGGGAGGAGAGACAGATGTGCTTCTTCTGCAGCCAGAGAGTCAACACGGCCGGGACGGGACGATGTGGCAATCGTGATGTTTTTCTTTCTCCCCATCTGCCCCCTCCACCCCCCCCCCCCCCCTGCCCCCCCACATACACCCCTTCCTCCCCTCGTCAAGTCTGATCCAAACCTTCCATTTGCTCCCCTCCGCACCTTCCTCCTGTCTGAATCAGCAGTGAAAGCGCAGCCACAGTTCTGCCTCTTCAGTAACAAAAAAAAAAAGAGTGAAATGTGCTGATTTGACTTATTGGTACCTGCTTCTGTGTAATTACGACGGACTTATTATTTATTACCATTTCTGATTCCGATGAAAGCCTTTTCCTCCTGTGCCACGCACGGAATGCACTCAAAAAAAAAAAAAGGAAGCCCCATCTTTGAACATGGAAGTCTCATACACATAATTACTATGGGGCAACCATACCCCTTTTATGGCTCATGCCTGGTTACGGCATCCAAACACAGTAAAACAGTAATCTCGACACCAGTAGCCGGTGTTGTAATTGCCATGCCCACACGTGTTGACATTCACATACCGGTACTGCCGACCCCTCGAGGCTGGACCTCGGGCGAGGCGTGCGCAACCAAGCCCGGTTTCCATGGCAACGATGCCATCTAAACATCACAAATAACTGTAAATCGCAGGGTTATTTTTTTTCTCCTTTCTTCCTGCTACCAGGGACACTCCACTCCCGCACCCTTAAATGCCCACCACGTGTTGAGAACATGCCTCTAATTTAAAGGCCGGGACGCTGAGGAGCAACAGGAACTCGTTGATTGTCTGGCGCCATTCCAGCTACAGACACGTGAAAAACAACAAAAACAAGCCCACGCCACACACTACTACTGGGCTGAACACCAGCCAGGCCTAAAAGGCAAAGGCCTAAAATCTGAATTTTCACAGTGAAGATTCAGCAGACACGGAAGATTCTTAACGGTCTTGTTTCACAGTTTAAGATTCTACAATGTTTCAGGATGAGACGGTTTTTACTACAGTGTGTTACCCTGAGTGGCATATCTAGATGACCACGCACACACACACACACGCAGCCTCCATCTGGTCACGCCTTTCTGAGAGACAAGTGCTCCGGCAGGGCGGCCGAGAGGCCTTTGGTAGAGGAGGAGGAGGAGGAGAAGAGGGAGAAAGAGAAGAGGAAGGAGAAGAAGGAGAAAGAGGAGAAAGAGGGGAGAAAGAGGGGAAGCAGGAGAGCAAGGAGAAAGAGGAGAAGAAGGAGGAGAAGAGGGAGGAGAGGAAGGAGAAAGATGAGAGGAAGGAGGAGAAGAGGGAGGAGAGAAAGGAGGAGAGGAAGGAGAAAGAGGAGAGGAAGGAGGAGAGGAAGGAGAAGGAGGAGAGGAAGGAGAAGAAGTAGTAGAAGAAGAAGGAGTAGAAGTGGGGTGATGCGTCTCCTCTCCACATAGCGGCGGGCCGGGCGCAGAGCTGCCAGGGCCTTTCCAGACGGATTATTTATTCTCCATGTAAAACGCGCGGGCCGTAAATCTCCCGTAAGAGGACGAGAGGAGCGGAGGATGAAAGCGGCGGACGAGCGAGCGCAAGCAGCACATGAAAGGGGAGTCCCCGCCGCGTCCTGAGAGCCGGTTAATTCTCCAGGAGCCCCCTCCACCAGCCCAGCCCTGACCTGGCCACAGCACCCTGGACCCACCGGCCGGCGCTGGGAAAGAGTGCGGTCATACGGTGCACACACACACACACACACACACACACACACACATGCATACACACATGCACACACACACACTTCTGCACACACACACACACACACACACATGCATACACACACACACACACACACACACACACAAAGACACAAACACGTAAGCACACACACACCACCCAAGAATGAGTGAGACACACACATGTTGGCACACACATGGCATGCATACCCTGGGCAAACATATGGCACCCACGCACTCACACACACAGTCATAAATACACCGAACACACCAAACACACATTCTCTCATCAGCTCAGTGGTTAGCGTCAGACAGCAGAGATTTTTATGCACTACTGATGAGGAACAAATTTGCCACATGTGTGTGTATATATGAGAGTGAGTGTGTGTGTGTGTGTGTGTGTGTGAGAGAGAGAGAGAGAGAGAGAGAGAGAGAGAGAGTGTGTGCATTCAATTATTTTGAATTATTTTCAATTATTTTGACAGTTCTCCAAGATCACAAAGCATACAGTGCTGAAACGTCTGGACTTTTCTTTGACCCCGTGTTGAGAGAAAAGGATCAGGGCTGATATTGATGCGGCTCTACTGTACCAGACAGCAGGCCTGAGACTGAGACTGAGAGTGAGGCTGTGCGCGGCGCGGAAACACTTACTCTCGCTCCTTCTCCGTCAGCTTGTCGGTGATGGTGTCGCGGATGGACGAGCGCGAGCCCTTGTGGATCAGCGGGTACCTGAGCGGGATCTGGAGGAAGCAGGACACCATGAGCACCAGGTGCGCCGTGTAACCCAGGGCGACGGCCACGCTCCCATCATCCTTTGCTGCACGACACAAAACACACACACACACACACAGAGAGAAGGAGAGAGAGAGACACACAGAATCCGGTTAAGGACCGTTTTTACATAAGCAATGTGATTTATTATGTTGGCAGGGAGTCAGTAAGCCAGTGTATATTTTGACAGTGGAAAAAAATAATAATAATATTTAAGAGCTCCTCTTCCTCTTTCACGTATTTCATGCAAAACCACAAGCATGTTAGCTTGGATGTTTTTACATTCACTGAACATTCATTGAATCTCAGCCATCTGGAAAAATCCCAATGCGCCGTTCGTTCGTTTTGCTTTGGGTCCGGAGTTACACCTGAAACCACCAGGTACGGGTATCTCCTGAATTGCATGAGCTGCTGATGTTAGTGTTCATAATGTAACCACACACCATTACACGGCAGGTCTGCTTTTACCCTGTAATGACAGAGCATTTACTCACGCCAATAGGCCTATAAAAATTTGCCAAGTGAAATGCCGAAGCCCCGAAGGAGAATGCAGCAGCACGAAAAAGCGAACATTTACAGACAACATCTCTCGGTCGCCAGGCAACCGCATCAGAGATCAAAAGGCGGAGAGGCTCGCAGTGGGTCCGGTGACTGAGAGAGAAAATGCTCTATTCTTTTTTTAATGATTTCCCCCCTCTTGTGTGATGGCCATTTGAAGTCGGTGGGAAGAAGTAATAAGGATGTAACAAGGGTGTAATCGAAGAGAGACTGACTGGCTTCTCTCGCCTCCGAGCCTTTCCCACTTTCTCTCCCTCGTCGTCTTGTGGGTGAGAGGACGCAGGATAATGGGAAAGCCAAATGAAACACTATTATCTCACCTGCACTATTATGCTTCTCTCACGACATGCACATGTGCACGCACGCGCGCACACACACACACACACGCACACTCAGGCAGACACGCACAGACATTCGCACACACACTGATTACACGTCTAGATAATAGAAAGTACTTCTTACATCATTCACTACAAACATCCAAGGTATTATACATGTCTCTCTAAGTGTTAAAGGCACGCAACACAAAGCCTATGAAACGGTATCTCTCCTGAGGCTGTTCTCCTTCAGCTTACCCATGAACATCCCCCATCACACAGTGAGCCACACAAACACCAAAACGATGGATAAATGGGAGATAAGTGTTAAATACCAGCCGGTTCTTCTCACAAATCTCTAAGTGCATCTATCCATCCGTCTGTCCATCAGTGTACAGTATCTACTGATGTGAGATCAGTCAGGGCTGAGGGCGAGAGGGGGCCAGGCCAAGCAGGAGTGGGTGAACAGACACTCACATAGCGGTAGCTGGCCTGCCCATGCCAGGGTTGGCTCTGAGCACCTCTCCAGTACACACATACAAACACATACAAACACACACACACACACACACACAGACACACCCAACTCCCAGATATCAACCCAACCCCACACGAACACACACACACACACACACACAGACACACCCAACTCCCAGATATCAACCCAACCCCACACTAACACACACACACATACATTCATTCTCCAAGCACCGTATGTCAGTACACCTCTTGAGAGCAAATACACACACACACATGCCCCAGAGTCACAAAAACATCCAATCTCCCACAGGCAGGCGCACACACACACACACACACACACACACGCAGGCCATGCTCCACTTCAGTCAGAGCATCTCCTGAGACATCCCTCCTTCCACACACACACACACACAGGCCATGCTCCATTTCAGTCAGAACATCTCCCGAGACCCCACCCCACCCCACCCCCAGCTCCACACACTCACACACACACACACACAGTCGGGCATCTTGCTGTGTGTTTACTCACTGCATCTGGGCTGTAGCAGGGGGACGGGGAAACAGAAGTGCCCGCAGGCCTCCACAGGGAGGTGGACCAGGGCTGCAGATCATACACAGCCATCACCACGGAAACCAGACACACCAGGGGGGGGGGGGGGATGCAAGGAGCCTGTCCACTGCAGGAAGTGGGCTGTTGCCCCGCATCTTTGTGTGTGTGCTCGCTTACGGAGTTAACTTTATGTTCACCGGCTGAAAACATAAAATAACCACTGCATATGCTTTCACCAAATCAACAGCTGAGCTGGTATCTTAATTTATTAAGTCATTCTGCCATGAAGCTATTTATCAACGACTTTAGCAAAATTCAGCTGTCAACTTGCAGCAATCCTTCAAATTCAAACTCCCTGGTGCTGCCGCTGGAGAATCAAATTGCTATTTTGTCACATTTTGGAATTTGGAACCACAAACAAAGCAGTTTGAGACGAGACGAGACGAGACGAGACGAGAGACAAGTTCCTGCAGTGGGACGGTGCCTACAGGGGAGGAGAGTCTATGAGGCAGCATGCCATACACACACACACACACACACACACACAGGCTACCACACTGGGCCTTCATTATCTAGAACCCAAATCAGCATGTGCGTGCACACACACACACACACATGCATCCCAAGAGTGGAGGGTATAAATATATACTGTATAAAAAACATGGAGCAGCAGAATGATACGCATACAGCACATACACAAGTATAGCACCCATGGTGTATACACACACACACACACACACACACACAAACAGGTCAGACTCATGATGATGGTTTGTAGTGGCTAGCAAAGCGAGGGGGGGGGCAGGCAGCGGCAGGAGTGTTCCGAGGTAGTCGCAGTACTGGTAGTAGTTGATGAGGATGATGGAGTGCCGCGTGGATAGCAAAAGAAAATAATAAAAGAGGAAAAAATAAATCTGGATTTCATTTAACAACCCCCCCCCCCTCATCCCAACCCTCCTTCTGCCGCTTTTGAAGTCCTGCTTCCCTGCTTGTGAGAGCCAAATCAGATTTTCCACAACTCGGTTACTTCAGATAGCGACACACATACACACATACACACACAGTCACACACACACACACACCAGGAACTGAGATAAACAGCGTGATCCGCAATATAACCCTTCTCTTGCAATCCATTACAACCCCCTGACGCCAACCCATCAAACTGATCCCTTTCACCACTCCCCTCACACACACACACACACACACACACACACACACTCAATCACGAACGCTGTGTGCACTACTGCAAGCCGACGTCGTTTCCACCAGCTCACACACAGATGGCGGGTGTATGGCAGCACACCTTCACCTTCCCGTGTGTGTGTGTGTGTGTGGGTCCACAGCAGGCCACTGAGCCTGATGCCTGTCAATCATGTGGGAAACATGATGCAGAAATGCACTACTGCCTGCACTTGAACCTCATCACACACACAGACACAGACACAGACAGACACACACACACACACACACACACACACACACACACACACACACACACACACACACACACACGTAATGAAGTAATGGAGAGGAGAGAGGAGGAGAGGAGGGTGGTGTAGAGATGAGAGAAGGATAGGAGGGGGGGATAGAGATGAGAGTGGAGGAGAGGGAGAGAATGAGGGAAAAAAGGAGAAAGAGGGGGAAAAAGGGGAGAGAGAAGAAAAAAGGAGAGAGAAGAGGAGGCGGAGAAGGAGAGGAGGGGAAAAATGGAGAGGAGGGAAGAGTAGGAATGGAGAGGAGGGTAGGATTGGGTATTGAAGGTGGAGAAGAGGAGGAGAGGGGAGGAGACGAGAGGAGGAGACTGGAGGTGAGAGAGAGAGGAGGGGAGAGAGGAGGAGAGAGAGGAGGGTAGAGAGAAGGAGAGAGAAGGAGAGAGAGAGGAGGGGAGGGGAGAGGGGCTCACCACGCTTTCCACTGAAGGGGAAGAAAAGGAAGTGATAGTCACATTCCTATAGAGAGAGTCCCCGCTGCGGCCTAGAGAAGAGGGGAGTATATGTGTGTATGTGGTGTGTGTGTATCTGGCATTTGTATGTGTGTGTGTGTGTGTGTGTGTGTGTGTGTGTGTGTGTGTCTGTGTGTGCGTGTGTGTGTATCTGGTGTGTGTGTGTGTGTGTGCGTGTGCGTGTGCGTGTGCGTGTGCGTGTGCGTGTGCGTGTGCGTGTGCGTGTGCGTGTGTGTGTGTGTGTGTGTGTGTATGACTATGTGTGAGTGTTTGTGAGAGCTATCAGATCTACTCCTTCCTGATGCCAAGAACAATTCCTATTTTTTTAATATGAAATGAAACCATAAGCAAATACCAACACTAGAGAGCCCTGCGAGCGCCAGAGTCTATAACCAGTCCACTGAAAGAGATGAGACGGAACCACTTTCCCCGGCTAAACAACATTACTTCACACTTGGAACACCTTCCATAAACCATAATTGCGACCAAATATGAGATGCTATCTAAACGTCAAACACTGCCTATTCAAATAAGAAACCAGACCACCTCACCAGATCCTTACACAGAAACCATTTGCAACGGTAAACAACGAACCCTTTGACCGCTGGCTGGGAAACAAGTCTGAAACACTCGTCCTTGTGTTTTCCTGATGATGGTGTTAGGCAATCAGGTTAACAGTGTTAGCTGCTGCGTCCACTGTGTGGGCATCTGAGAGGCGAGTTACCTTGAAAGTCCTCGGAGTTCGGCAGCTTGACCCCGCATATGACATAGTCCGACTGATTGTTCTACGAGGGGAGAGAGAGAGAAAGAGGTTAAATCAACACGCCATTAAGCTCAGCGCGCAAACAAGGTCAAAGAAACATAACAAGTACATTGAATTAGCGAAATGACGTGTGAAGTTTCGAGAAAGGAAACGGAGGGGATGAAAGCCTTATAAAGCAACACTACGTGCTGTAGCTTTTCTATTCACATTAAAGTCATTCTGAATGCTCAGTGACTCGTTACAGGAAGAATGGTGTCTCTATGCTCTCTTTTGGTGTAGCATGCTGGGAAAAGCCCTTCGCTTGCACTAGCACCCCTTTGGCGTATTCTTTTTTTAATGTGGGAGTGTAAGAAATACCAGTTCTTACATTGTGTTCGTTTAAAA
>NC_084998.1:14707115-14712115 GCF_963854185.1 Sardina pilchardus
GCTCACTGCTCCGCTCCGGCGCGGAGCCGGCCCGCTTCTGGCCCAGAGCCGCGGGCCTGCACACCAGAGCCGCTCCAGACTCAGCTGCTGTCTGGGATGTTATGGGACCACAAAAACCAGAGAGGAGGAAGATAAAAAAAAAAAATGAAGGGAGGGAGGGAGGGGGGGAACGACTGACATCCGATTTTTTCCACTTCGCCTGCAGCCACGGGAGGATGAGGGGAGCCAGACTTGAAGTGAAGGAGAGAATGAACAAGTGGAAGCAAATCAAAAGAAGAGGATGAAACACGAAGGTCTGCGGTTTGTGTGTGTGTGTGTCTGTGTGTGTGTGTGTATCTCTGTGGTGTGTGTGAGAGACAGAATTTATGACATGTGTGTTTAAGTATCTGTGGTGTGTGTGTTTGTGCTTATGTATATTGTGTGTGTGTGTGTGTGTGTGTGTGTGTGTGTGTGTGTGTGTGTGTGTGTGTGTGTGTGTGTGTGTGTGTGTGTGTGTGTGTGTGTGTGCGTGTGTGTGTGTGTATGGATGTGGGCGATTATATCTGTCCTGTAGGTGCATGCGAGTGTCTATGTGTGTAATGTACAGTATGAGTATATATCCATGGTGTGGTATATGGATGCGTGTGTGTGTGTGTGTGTGTGTGTGTGTGTGTGTGTGTGTGTGTGTGTGTGTGTGTGTATGTGTGTACGCTGGCCTCCTCTCATAAAGAGCACTGTAAAGTGCGGATGGCCGCGTGTGTGCGCGGCGGTGGAGAGACTGGGACATCACTGGTGCGCTCCCTCGTAAATCGCACGCACACCATTCAGCTCCCCTCTGCTATTGCCTTCACTGGGAGGCCCTGTGAGCTCCGCTCCTTCCTGAGCGCCAGATAAAGGGGAAGTCCGCGCGCTCGCTCGCTCGCTCGCCTCGCAGACTCGTTTCCGCTGGCTGGCTCCCGGGAGAGAAAAGACGGGAGACAAATAAAAAAACGGATACGAGCCAGAAAGAGACAGAGAAAGAGAAAGAGAGAGAGAGAGACATAGAGAGAGAGAGAGCGAGAGAGACTTCCTCCGTCAGGACGTCTCGATTGTCGTCCCCCCCCCCCTTTACTCAGTTCGGCTCTCGTCTGGGTAACCGGTCGGAGCTAATCAATCGCCCTGGGTGGGAGTGCGACCGCCAGGACGGAGCAGAGGAATGCGACAGTTAGCGGCGTTTATGAGGATGACTACGGGCTTTTATACACCTCGTTTACGGCCAACGGCCAACGCTGGAGGGCTGTGAGATGGATGATGGGAAAGAGGGGGGGTGTGGGGGGGTGTGGGGGGGGGGGATGACTAACACAACATTTGGTAAATCAATTGTCGGGACACATGGCTATGGCTAACGCGCCAAAACGCTTAAAAACAAAAAATCATATTCCACAGATGCTGGCGTGAAACGGACAATATAAATTTGACGAGCAGCCACTATTTCAGTCTTGGAATGCGCACGTTCGCTGATTGAAGATTACATAGTGAGGCAGCAGCGCATTCATTCTCAACGGCAGCACCGTGTGTGCACTGCACATTTATTTGAGTAACTTGTACAGAACGAAGACTTTTCAAACGAACGTGGTGGTAAAGGTAATCTCTGCTTACAGAGAGTCAAAGTCGTTTAACTTTATATATTTTTACATCTTCCGCTGATTGTAAAAAATGTGTCCGATTCACTGTCAAAATGGTCTTTTAATGACTCTTTCATTGCCACCATTTATTTCTGTCCACTGATTTAAGTATTATTCATATAACAAATATGACTCAAAGCCAAAGTTAATCACATGGGCTATACAACACGTCACATCAAAAGGAGTGATGGCTTCGAATTGAATGGGGAGAAGAAGCAAGCAGGCCAGCACAGGAGGTGGACGTCTCCTCTTCAGCCACTGGGTTATTGATAAGCGCTCCAGTCTGGGCTCTCGTGGTCTGGTAGGAAGCTAGCTGGACTAGCGGCGCTCCACTGGAAGCCATTAGTCAGGTTGAGCTTCAAAGCTGGCCCCGTCCGTCCCTGTCTGCCCGGGCCCGCGTCCATGTTTGCTCCAGAGCGGCAGGCCCGGAGCCGAGGCAGCAGGGATTAGGAGCACAATGCAACGTGGAGACGCCCGCCCCGATGGCTCAATCTTTAACCACCTGCCCTTTCTCTTAGTCTTCTCTCTCTCTCTCTCCCTCTCTCTCTCTCTCTCTCTCCCGGACTCTCTCTTTCTTTGGAGGCAGGGACAACACAGTAGAGGAGGGCGGCAGCCTCCCTGGTCAAACACGAGTGGCCTTTATCAATCAAACGGGTTTCCAAAACAATGCCCCCTCAGCAACCCACCGACCCGGCACTCACACCAAACAAAGGAGGTGGGCCGAAACAAACAAACACAAAAAAACTCAATCAATCCTCAAGAGAGCGAGTGACACTGTGGGAACCTTAAAAGCTATGTTTGCGATATAAAGACATATTCTATGTCTTACAAAGACTTTCGACATCCAATCCAAAACATTCATCTTGATATAAAAAAAATACACAAATCTCTACAAATCCACTTAATCGTTCCAATTACACTCATTCATTTCGGCTGCATGTTTACTGTATGCGTACAGCTGCAATCAGTAGCCATTTGGTGTGAGTTTCAGAAGTTTCGAGTGCACTTTGAGAGGCTCTACTGAGTGACTGAAATACACTGTGAATGGATTTCCTTCATGAGGCTAACCAGATGTGCACCGATAAACATCTGTACTGTAGATTCTTCAGATGGTGCATCGCTGAAAAGAGCTTACGTCAATGTTTAGATGCACAATATCAAGGAGCCACTGGGGATTTCCATGTATATACAGTGCTTTAGGAGTTCAACTGTACGCACATTCATTCATCCATTCAGCCACACATTCATTCATTTATTGCAGCCACTGGGGATTTTAAAGTGTGTACCGGTACATATGTATATAATGTAAGCATTTAAGGTGTTCATTCATTGCTAAATTATTTAATTGGTGGTGTGTGTGTGCGTGTGTGTGTGTGTGTGTGCGTGTGTGCGTGTGTGTGTATGGGTACGCGACTGTGCGTGTGTGTGCGTGTGTGTGTGTATGGGTGTGTGTGTGTGTGTATGGGTGCGTGCGTGTGTGTGTGGGTGCGTGTGTGTATGTGAGTGTTGTGTGTGTGTGTATGGGTGCGTGCGTGTGTGTGTTGTGTGTGTGTGTGTATGGGTTGGTGCGTGTGTTTGTGCGTGCATGCGTGCGTGCGTGCGTACGTGTGTGTATATATGTGTGTGTGCATCACATGTATTCACCCTTCTTGTGTAGCTGCGTGTTCTCCTTGTGCTGCGTGTCCATCTCCTTGGCCAGCTCCTTCCTCTGCCTCTCCAGCTCGCTGCGCAGGACGCTGATGCGCAGGTGCCGGCACTCGCGCTCTTTCTTCTGCTGCGACACGGACACAGAGAGGGGGAGCACGTGAGTCAGGGAGTAATGGAGGGAGGGAGAGAAGGAGGGAGTGAGTGAAAGAGTGAGAGACACAAAGAGACACACAGTGATGTCTGCACTTGTGCTCTTTCTACTGCTGGGACAGGAACAGAGTCAACTGGGTCAGAGGTCAAGAGGGAGAGCGAGAGAGAGAGAAAGAAAGAGAGAGAGAACTGACAAAGTGGCAGAGGGAGTGACACAGAGAGATGAACAGTGAAAGAGTGCAAGTGAGTGACAGAGACCCAAACACAGAGTGACAGAGAGAGAGATAGAGAGGGAGAGAGATAGAGAGAGACAGAGAGAGAAAGAGAGAGAGTGCTGCAATGCCCAGAATTGGACCATGTGCTCTTCTTCTCCAACAGACTTGTGCTTCTCATTACCCAAAGTGCTTTGCCCCCGTTCGCTCTGGCCTCGTTCGGCCCCGGCGCTGAGACTGCTGCTACCAGCGCTGGCAAATCGAATAGTCAAATCAGCTGATGAATAATTCACTCCACGCCTCCCCGCTCTCAGCTCAGCGCTGGCCTCGCCGTAGAGAGCAAACCAGGCTGCCTCCCAAAACGCCTTCCAACCGTTCGAGGCATCGGGGAATCAATAAACGCCCTTGAACAGAACAAGCGGCCTCTTTTAAAACGCTAAAAGTGGGGTTGGGTGGGGGGGGGGGGGGCGTCGACGCGGGTCTGGTAGCAGAGGGGCGCCCAAACCACACCAGCGGCACGAGTACCACCCGCGTTTGGTGGTCTGCTGGTCAGCCCCGCTCAGAGGCCAGGCGGGGAGGGAGGCACGAAACAAAACATGCTGGCAGAGAAGGGAATGTCATTATGGTGGAGGGAGGGACGGAGGGAGAGAGGGAGAGAGAGGGAGAGAGAGAGAGGGAGATAGATAAAGAGAGAGAGGTAGAGAGGGAGGGACAGAAAGAGAGAGGGAGATAGAGAGAGAGAAAGAGAGAGGGAGATAGAGAGAGAGAAAGAGAGAGGGAGAGATAGAGAGAGAGAAGGGGAGAGAGAGAAGGGGAGAGAGAACGGACGAAAGAGGAATTTCGTATTATGGAAATGGGTAGGGGTCCTGGAGCTCGACTGGCGCCGGCTACAACCCGATCGGGGAAGATCACATTCGATTCCCGTAGCCGGGGCGGTTGATAAAATGTCACGGTACTTCTAAGTGTTTCATGCAATGGCGTTTGGGCTCAGCTCCTCAGGATCAAAAAGACCCAGCTAAACGGCTTTATGTTTCGTGTTTGTAGCGGAGAGGAACAAAAGAAAGAAAAGTGTACATACATATTTATGTGGGGGAGCACGCTCAAGATTAAAAGACCAAAAACAGGCCCCAAAACAACACAATACACACACACACACACACACACACACACACACACACACACACACACACACACAGCTGGTGGTAAAGGCCAAAATGTGGATTTATTCAACAGAAGGTTTGTGTGTGTGCATGCGTGTGTGTGTGTGTCTCTTGAGAGAGTACAGTATGTGTGTCCAGCTACTCATTTGGCAAGAGTGGACTTGACATTTTTTAATATAGCAGGTTGA
>NC_084998.1:14716897-14724397 GCF_963854185.1 Sardina pilchardus
TTAGGGTGCCCCGCATCTTTGTGTGTGTGCTCGCTTACGTAGTTAATTTTATGTTCACCGACTGAAAACATAAAATATCCACTGCATATGCTTTCACCAAATCAACAGCTGAGCTGGTATCTTAATTTATTAAAGTCATTCTGCCATGAAGCTATTTATCAACGACTTTAGCAAAATTCAGCTGTCAACTCAACCTTGCAGCAATCCTTCAAATTCAAACTTTCTGGTGCTGCAGCTGGAGAAACAAATTGCTATTTTGTCACATTTTGGAATTTGGAACCACAAACAAAGAGGAAAATGATACAGTTTGAGACGAGACGAGACGAGACGAGACGAGACGAGAGACAAGTTCCTGCAGTGGGACGGTGGCTACAGGGGGAGAGTCTATGAGGCGGCATGCCATACACACACACACACACACACACACACACACACACAGCACAGGCTACCATACTGGGCCTTCATTATCTAGAACCCAAATCAGCATGTGCGTGCACACACACACACACGCACACACACATGCATCCCAAGAGTGGAGGGTATAAATATATACTGTATAAAAAACATGGAGCAGCAGAATGATACACATACAGCACATACACAAGTATGGCATCCATGGTGTATACACACACACACACACACACAAACAGGTCAGACTCATGATGATGGTTTGTAGTGGCTAGCAAAGCGAGGGGGGGGGGGCAGGCAGCGGCAGGAGTGTTCCGAGGTAGTCGTAGTACTGGTAGTAGTTGATGAGGATGATGGAGTGCCGCGTGGATAGCAAAAGAAAATAATAAAGGAGGAAAAAATAAATCTGGATTTCATTTAACCCCCCCCCCCCACCCCCCCCCCCCCCCATCCCAACCCTCCTTCTGCCGCTTTTGAAGTCCTGCTTCCCTGCTTGTGAGAGCCAAATCAGATTTTCCACAACTCGGTTACTTCAGATAGCGACACACATACACACATACACACACAGTCACACACACACACACACACACACACATATAAATACACACACACACACACCAGGAACTGAGATAAACAGCGTGATCCGCAATATAACCCTTCTCTTGCAATCCATTACAACCCCCTGACGCCAACCCATCAAACTGATCCCTTTCACCACTCCCCTCACACACACACACACACACACACACACACACACACACACACACTCAATCACGAACGCTGTGTGAGCACTACTGCAAGCCGACGTCGTTTCCACCAGCTCACACACAGATGGCGGGTGTATGGCAGCACACCTTCACCTTCCCGTGTGTGTGTGTGTGTGTGTGGGTCCACAGCAGGCCACTGAGCCTAATGCCTGTCAATCATGTGGGAAACATGATGCAGAAATGCACTACTGCCTGCACTTAAACCTCATCACACACTCACACTCACACTCACACAGACACAGACACAGACACAGACACAGACACAGACACAGACACAGACACAGAGACACACACACACACACACACACACACACACAGACACACACACGTAATGAAGTAATGGAGAGGAGAGAGGAGGAGAGGAGGGTGGTGTAGAGATGAGAGAGGGATAGGAGGGTGGTGTAGAGATGAGAGTGGAGGAGAGGGAGAGAATGAGGGAAAAAAGGAGAAAGAGGGGGGAAAAGGAGAGAGAGAAGAAAAAAGGAGAGAAGAGGAGGGGGAAAATGGAGAGGAGGGAAGAGTAGGAATGGAGAGGAGGGTAGGATTGGGTATTGAAGGTGGAGAAGAGGAGGAGAGGGGAGGAGAGGAGAGAGGAGGAGACTGGAGGTGAGAGAGAGAGGAGGGGAGAGAGAAGGAGAGAGGAGGAGAGAGAGAGGAGGGGAGGGGAGAGGGGCTCACCACGCTTTCCACTGAAGGGGAAGAAAAGGAAGTGATAGTCACATTCCTATAGGGAGAGTCCCCGCTGCGGCCTAGAGAAGAGGGGAGGGGGTGTGTGTATGTGGTGTGTGTGTATCTGGCGTGTATGTGTGTGTGTGTGTGTGTGTGTGTGTGTGTGTGTGTATCTGGCGTGCGTGTGTGTGTGTGTGTGTGTGTGTGTGTGTGTGTGTGTGCGTGTGCGTGTGTGTGTGTGACTGTGACTGTGTGTGTGTGTGTATGACTATGTGTGAGTGTTTGTGAGAGTTATCAGATCTACTCCTTCCTGATGCCAAGAACAATTCCTATTTTTTGAATATGAAATGAAACCATAAGCAAATACCAACACTAGAGAGCCCTGCGAGCGCCAGAGTTTATGACCAGTCCACTGAAAGAGATGAGACGGAACCACTTTCCCCGGCTAAACAACATTACTTCACACTTGGAACACCTTCCATAAACCATAATTGCGACCAAATATGAGATGCTATCTAAACGTCAAACACTGCCTATTCAAATAAGAAACCAGACCACCTCACCAGATCCTCACACAGAAACCATTTGCAACAGTAAACAACGAACCCTTTGACCGCTGGCTGGGAAACAAGTCTTAAACACTCGTCCTTGTGTTTTCCTGATGATGGTGTTAGGCAATCAGGTTAACAGTGTTAGCTGCTGCGTCCACTGTGTGGGCATCTGAGAGGCGAGTTACCTTGAAAGTCCTCGGAGTTCGGCAGCTTGACCCCGCATATGACATAGTCCGACTGATTGTTCTACGAGGGTAGAGAGAGAGAAAGAGGTTAAATCAACACGCCATTAAGCTCAGCGCGCAAACAAGGTCAAAGAAACATAACAAGTACATTGAATTAGCGAAATGACGTGTGAAGTTTCGAGAAAGAAAACAGAGGGGATGAAAGCCTTATAAAGCAACACTACGTACTGTACTGTAGCTTTTCTATTCACATTAAAGTAATTCTGAATGTTCAGTGACTCGTTACAGGAAGAATGGTGTCTCTATGCTCTCTTTGGTGTGCATGCTGGGAAAAGCCCTTCTCTTGCACTTCTCTTACACCCTTTGGCGTATTTTTTTATTTTATTTTTTTTTAATGTGGGAGTGTAAGAAATACCAGTTCTTATATTGTGTTCGTTTAAAAAGTGTATTTATTTTGATTTCTAACAAGCGATGGACTACTCATTTGCACATGGAGGGCCAGCTGTTTGACAGGCATGCTGGGGTGGGGATCGGGTGGTGTCAGGCGGTGTGGTGCGGTGCGGTGTCAGGTGGTGGGGTGATGGTGGTGGTAGTGGTGGCCAATGGTGAGCTCAGTGCCGGGCGGTAGAGAGGCCAGGAGGAAATGAGGAGCTGTTAGTCCAATCAGACCGCTCTGAGTGCCCAGCTCTCTAGCCTTACAGCTGCGAGACACACTCCCCACTAATAAGGCACCAATTTGCAGAGGTGTAAGAGTGTGTGTGTGTGTGTGTGTGTGTGTGTGTGTGTGTGTGTGTGTGTGTGTAGCACATTTACAGCAAGAGGGGTGCAGAGGTTCAGGGTCATGTGAGAGGTACTGCTGTGTGAGTGTGAGTGTGTGTGTGTGTGTGTGTGTGTGTGTGTGTGTGTGTGTGTGTGAATGTAAAGCTTAAGATTCTGTCCTCACCACTTCGATGGGGTAGATGTAGGAGAGCTCCGACAGGAGTTGCCGACATCGGAAGGTCAGCTGTGCGTTGGACTTCAGGAACAATTCTCTGGAGGAGGGACACATGGAGAGCCATGGGTTACCAGAGCCCCACACAAATACATCAGCTGTGACACCAGTAGAGACAGTCTTATACACACACACACACACCCACACACACACACACACACACACATAGAGCCCCACACAAATACATCAGCTCTGAAACCAGTAGAGACAGTGTTATATACACACACACACACACACAAACACACACACATAGAGCCCCACACAAATACATCAGCTCTGACACCAGTGGAGACAGAACGCCACAAAGAGTCGTAAAAACAACATTCAACTACAGGAAAAACTAGCAAGTACGGCGGGAAATGTATGACAACACGTCGAACCAAAACATGACTACAATTCATCATTTCATTTACTGAAGAGCAGGAAAGTCTCAATAAGCGGTCATCGAACAGGCTCTGACACCAGGACAGTGTACAGAGAGAGAGAGAGAGAGAGAGAGAGAGAGAGAGAGAGAGACAGAAAGAGAGCGAAAGAGAGACAGAGAGAGAGAGAGAGAGATATTTTATATTTTAACTCATTCTTACCAAACCACTGAACGATTCACACAATCAGCGAGAGCGAGAGAGAGAGAGAAAGAAAGAGCGAGGGAGAGAGAGACGGCACATGGGCGCTTCAGAGCGAGAGCGATGGCGTGAGACTACGGAGCGGAGCTGGAAGCGCTGGCAGGGCGCGGGAGGAGAAACGGAGGAGAAGCGGAGCGCTCGCTCGAGTGATGAGGTTTATCACTGCTGGGGTGTGTGTGCCGGCTGCAGTGTTTGTGTTGGCCGGGAGCACAGGGCTGCGCTAATGGGCCCGCAGCTCAGAGACCGGCGCTCTGGTAATTGTAAGAGCAACTCAATTATCATAACTGTTCAATTACAGGGCACCTCATCATCGTCCCCCCAAACCTCTCACACACACACACACGAACACACACGAACACACACGAACACACACACACACACACACACACACACACACACACACACACACACACACACACACACACACACACACACACACACACACACACACACACACACACACACAGTCCTCATCCAATGCACAGGGGACAATCAGCCTCAGATTACAACATATGTGTCAATTCCAGCGTGCTGTGTTATCCCAGTGGAAGATAGAGAGTGTGTGTGTGTGTGTGTGTGTGTGTGTGTGTGTGTGTGTAGGGGTAGTGGTAGTGTGTGTGTGTGTGTGTGTGTGTGTGTAGGGGTAGGGGTAGTGGTAATGTTGGGGTTTGGGGGGGCTGACCTGTGAGACAGAGGGCGAGGGTGAGGAGAGAGTGAACTAATGTTTGCTCTTCACATTTCACATCCCTGCCCAATAGCTACTGGGGTGACTTAGGAGGAAAAATATGGAGATCTGAGTCACACACACACACACACACTCTCTCTCTCTCTCTCTCTCACACACACACACACACATACACACACATACACACTAGATATGAGTGTGTCATATGTTTCCGTTTAAGTGCGGTGTGTGTGTGTGTGTGTGTGTGTGTGTGTGTGTGTGTGTGTGTGTGTGTGTGAGAGAGAGTGTGTGTGGTTATGTGTGTTTGCACTGCACGGTGTGTGTTTGTGTGTGTAAGATGACACACTGTGAAATCCAGACACTTATATCAACACATAGAGAGAGCAGAGGATAATGGCCAGTCATTAGACACACATGAAAAGGCCTGCGAGGCCTGTGTGTGCGTGTGTGTCTGAGCGTGTCTGAGTGTGTCTGTGTGTGCATGCGTGTCTGAGTGCGTGGTGTGTGGTGTGTGTGTGAGTCTGAGTGTGTGTGTGTGTGTGTGTGTGTGTGAGTATGAGTGTGTGTGTGTGTGTGTGTGTGAGTCTGAGTGTGCGTATCTGAGTGTGTGTGTGTGTGTGTGTGTGTGTGTGTGTGTGTGTGTGTGTGTGTGTGTGTGTGTGTGTGTGTGTGTGCGTGTGAATGGATGTGATTCAGCAGGTCCGTTCCGTGACTTTCATCTGCACGTCCCCATCTCTCTCTGCCTGGGTGGCGCACGGACTCCGCCTTGACCTCTCTGGGCCAATAGGACTCAGTCCTGACCGCTCTGGGCCAATAGGACTCAGTCCCGACCGCTCTGGGCTGGACGGATCTCCACTCTGACCACACCGGGGCCAATGGGATTCCACTCTCACCACTGCGGCCCAATAGGATTCCGCCCTGACCGCTCTGGGCCAATGGGGATTCGGCCCTGACCACTCCGGGCCAATAAGGTCAAACCCTGACCCTGACTCCACGGTGATGCACAGCAGGCGCTTGCTGTGGTTCAGCTGCATTATCAGGGCCGACTGGCCCCCTTTGGAAAACATACTTCAAGGCCCCCTTAATGGCCCAACATATATTTTGGTAAGACAATACTCCTTTAGGTTGAGGGTTGGGGTTGGGATGGGGAATGTGGTCTTTAGTGTGTGTGGGGGGGGGTTAGCAAGGATGCCTGTCCATCGAAAACAATAGGAGTGTTTACTGTGGGTTTGCCAGTCGAGGAGAGATGGTCTGTGGTATGTGCGGCTTTGATTACTGTTTGGGGTGACTGCCGGATCACAGGTGGGCTTCAGACAAACAAGCAGCGTGTCAGAGACTGGCACACGCAAGCGGGGCGCTGTATCCACCCACCCACACACACACACAGCACTCACACACACACCTACCCACACACACACACACACACCCTAACCCATGACCAAGGTAAACAACTCAGACATGCTTTCACACAATCTGCTTACTCTCACATTCGCCCGCCCCCACTCCCCCGATTCACACACTCACACACACACACGCTTTGCAAACCCTCCACGGGACTGAAAAAACACACACACAAAAACAGAACAAAAGCCAACATCCTCTCCACGTAAAAAGGCCAGAATGATCTGCCCAGGCATTTGAAACAAGCCACGCTTTGGTGGAACATGCCATTCTAGCCGCTTGAGCGGGAAGCCCAACGTAAATCTCCAGCAGATGTGGAGTGGGGGAAAAGAACA
Organism: Sardina pilchardus; assembly: GCF_963854185.1. Classification (NCBI taxonomy): domain Eukaryota; kingdom Metazoa; phylum Chordata; class Actinopteri; order Clupeiformes; family Clupeidae; genus Sardina; species Sardina pilchardus. Next base: position 14,723,513 of record NC_084998.1, read on the forward strand.
AGGGGAGAGAAAAAGAAGGGGAGAGAGAAAAGGAGGAGGATGAAGAGGATGAGTAATTAGGGGTTTGTCGACACCTACCTCTTGGCTGTGCACTCTTTCTGCTGCTCGCTTAAAGACTCTCTCTCCTTCTCCAGAGTCTGGTGCTTCATGGAAAATGCTTCCTCTGAAAGAAAGAAAAAGAGAAAGAAAGAAAGAAAGAAAGAAAAGTGAATACAAAAAAGCACCGGTAGTCGTGTGGTGTGGTGTGGTGTGGTGTGGTATAATTTCACAGGTGGTTAAGCAGAAGGCTTGTTCGGTGTTTTATACCCCTTAATTAAATGTTGCAAACATCAAATGGTTGCCTTCAGCGGGGGAAAAAAAAAGATTTCCTCTGGAGATAACAGGTAAAAGGGCTGAGAGCAAAACGCTCACAGAATATTTACAACCTTCTTTCTCAGCCAAAACCATAATTATAAACATCACGAATATAAACTCTGGATATAAAAAAGAGAACTTTGTAAACTGATGAATCATTACAAGCATTTCAGGAGACTAAAATACAGAATCAGCAATAGCTTGTAGGTTCAGACTTCAGATTCTGAGTCATTCTTCAGACACACACACACACACACACACATACACACACACACACTTCCTGATTGCAATGTCCCACAGTTAATGCAACTTGTCAAAGTTGTTATTGTGTAACGAGAGATGTGTGTGTGTGTGTGTGTGTGTGTGTGTGTGTGTGTGTGTGTGTGTGTATGGGGGGGGGCAGACTAGGCAAGCTGTGGGTACAGACACACCTTAATCGCATTAGCCATCAAAATATACAATCTGCACAGATTAGCTCCCTTTGGAGATGGGGGGGAGGGACACACACTCTTCAAAGCAGATAATCTGTGA
>NC_084998.1:14729397-14744397 GCF_963854185.1 Sardina pilchardus
GGGGTCCTGGAGCTCGACTGGCGCCGGCTACAACCCGATCGGGGAAGATCACATTCGATTCCCGTAGCCGGGGCGGCGGTTGATAAAATGTCACGGTACTTCTAAGTGTTTCATGCCATGGTGTTTGGGCTCAGCTCCTCAGGATCAAAAAGACCCAGCTAAACGGCTTTATGTTTCGTGTTTGTAGCGGAGAGGAACAAAAGAAAGAAAAGTGTACATACATATTTATGTGGGTGAGCGTGCTCAAGATAAAAAGACCAAAAACAGGCCCCAAAACAACACAACACACACACACACACACACACACACACACACACACAGCTGGTGGTAAAGGGCTAGAATGTGGATTTATTCAACAGAAGGTTTGTGTGTGTGCGTGTGTGTGTGTGTGTCTCTTGAGGGAGTACAGTACGTGTGTGCAGCTACTCATTTGGCAAGAGTGGACTTGACATTTTTTAATATAGCAGGTTGAAATAAATGAGCACTCTGCTGTCTGTGAATAGAAGGGGGGCGTCCAACAGGCCTGAAATAGACATTCTGCCACCCAGGGCGAGCCTTCCACAAAGCCACTACAACAACACAGGGGAGGATTTCTTAGGGTATTAAAGTGTCGCTCAAAAGCAGTTTTATTTCTTTAAAGAAATCTAGGAGTGGGGGAAAAGGCAACAAAAGAGCTTTTGACATTTGACAAATTTGGTAGGAGAATATGTTTCAAGATCAACAGAAAAGCCATGTTTCCCTCTTACCCTTCACAGACATCTATGTACTCCGCACCGTTTAAGCAGGCCTTTTATCTCACCAGGGACAGAGAACAGAGCAGAATTTAAAAAAATAAAATAATAATAATTCAAGTTTAATTTTGTTTCTGTTTTATTTCATTTATTTAGTGCATTAGCAATTGACGTTGTCTGTCTCAAGGCATTTTACAGAGCCCTGGCCTTGAACTCACCCAGAGCTATATAAAAACTCTTCCACGTCAGTGCCATGCTCACCTGACTGGACAGAAGACTGCCCCATGATGGAGTGTTGGTCACTGCCCAAACACCCTCCCTCCCTCCCTCCGTCCCTCTCCCTCCCTCTCTCTCTCTCTCCCTCCCTCCCTCCCTCCCTCCTTCCCTCGGTGCCAGTTCAGCTAGTGCGTGAATCAGCATCATAAGACCGAGGCGTCGTCGTGACAACCTAAGGCCTTATCAGACACCAGGCTCCTCTCTCAGAGACACTGTTCTACTCAGTCTCACGGAGCGCCAGTGAAGACTTAATCCAATGATGCATGTATGAGATCAAGCTAAGAGCACCAGTCAACTGCTATTTGTTCCCAATGCCAGACAAGACGGGGCAGTTTGAAGGCAAAGGTCAGGGGTGATACTGAGATTTGTCTGGCTTCGTCCAGGCTACACGTTTCCACCCAGTTTTTATGAAAACCGGATTGAACTAAACCAAAAAACACAACGTCTTTAGTGGAGGTGATAATATAGCTGCAGGAATGAAGACGAGAACTGTTCATTAAAGGAAGCCTGATGAACAGTGATTGAAAAGCATCCCCCCCCCCCCACACACACACACACACACAGTGTCTCTGTGAGGAGTCCAGCGAGACATGCTGCGCTGCTGCTGAAGCTGAGCCAACAGAAACATCAGCGGCAAGTCGTTCATCACGTCACCTCGCATCCCATAATATCGGAGACAAGACAAGAGACAAGACAAGAGATAGAGAAGGAGGGAAAAGGGAAGGAAGTGGATGAGGTGGTGAGTCTGGCCCTCTTTGGTCAGAACATCCATTCATTCAACGCTCATGTAGTGCGCATGAGTGACTGAGTTTGATGCTCTGGACAAAGGCTATATATGTAAGGGTGTTGTTACTGACTGTTGCAGCAGTGTGTGAGGGTGTGTGTGAGAGAGAGAGAGAAAGAAAGAAAGAAAGAAAGAAAGAAAGAGAGAGAGAGCAATAGAGTAGACGAGTACGAGTCTCCTTTTGTCACCTAAGCTGTGCGATATGATCCCCTGATTGGCTCTCCTAATCTACCTCTATGAGGGCTAATGTGACCTGCATCTCATCAGCCTGCCACTGCACTCAGATCAGACCTCCTCCAATCCACACACAGGAATCTCAACCTCATTATCCAGTGAGGGGACAGACAGGCAGCTGTGACTCCAGCAGTGACACACACACACACACACACACACACACACACACACACACACACACACACACACACACACACACACACACACACACACACACACACACACACACACACACACACACACACACACACACACACACACACACACACACACACACACACACACACACACACACACCATGGACGCAACTGTCTGACATACTGTAGTAGGCTGTTTGCATTGATATCCATCAAACACATCTGACTACATGTCGACTTGTAAACATGTAATGAAATGTAACAGGCTACCTACCTACCTACTGACTAACAGCGACATGTTGAGAGGAGGGAAGGAGGGAGGGTGAGGGTGAGAGAGGGAGAGAGAGATGGCGATCTGGCCGAGATGAAAGTGAGCGAGGCTTATCGGCCATGTTGTGAGCTCTTTGTAGGAGCGAGCGCTGAGGGTGTGTGTGAGTGACTGAAGGTGAGGGCCTTGATAGCGAGCGTGTGTGTGTGTGTGTGTGTGTGTGTGTGTGTGTGAGGGCCAGATAGGGCCTCCATGCTGCAGCGCTGGCTGTGGCTCGTGGGGGCCCGGCCCTTATGCAGCAGGAATGCGGCCCTCGCTGCTCGCGTGTTAACCACTTCTGACACTGGCACGAACCAGCTGCAGCCACGCCACTCAACACGCCACTAAACACCTCCCTCTCTCACCCTCTCTCTACCTCTCCCTCTTTCTCCCTCTCTCTCCCTCTTTCTCCCTCTCTCCCTCTCTCTCCCTCTCTCTCTCCCTCTCTCTCTCCCTCTCTCTCTCCCTCTCTCTCTCCCTCTCTCTCTCCCTCTTTCTCTCTCTCTCTTTCTCTCTCTCTCTTTCTCTCTCCCTCACTCAGCCCACGGCTGGGCCAGGCTGTCTGTCGGTGAGTGTGTGTGTGTGTCTCTCTGTGTGGAGGTTGGGTAGTTGTGAGAGGACCAAGTGTGTTGAGAGAGACAGAGTGTGCAGTGGCTGCGGCTGAGCGTGTGTGTGTATGTGTGTGTGTGTGGGAATGTGTGTACAAACACGCAAATGCCAAGTGTCATCTACCTACCATCCATTGTGTGCATCTCCAGCACACAATATCAGTCAACCACCGCTCGTAAACACCTGTGTTCCTCTCCGACGGTCAACGAATCCCATCAGCCTTCGCCCACCCCAGCAGCCGCACAGATGGATGCCCATCTCCGCCCACTTCCACCCGCTCCTCTCTCTACTACACCCCCCCATCCGGCCTCCCCATCCTCCCCATCTCTGTGTGGGGGGCAGCTGCAGAGCGACAGGTGGAGGGACAGTCAGTCAGCGCCCGCCGGCATCAAAGGCTGACTAAGCAAGAGCAGCTGGAGACACACACAAACACACACACACACATATACACACATACACACAGACAGACAGACACAGACACAGACACAGACACACACACACACACACACACACAGAGACACACACAGACACACACAGGCACACGCGCACGCGCACACACACACACACACACACACACACACACACACACACACACACACACTTACTTAGACATACACACAAGTGTTGCGTGCCAGTGACTGAGCGGGAAAATGTACAGAGTTGTGTACATGCCCTCTACTGTGCCCTCTACTGCACCTCCCCTCTCTCACTCACACACACACACACACACACACACACACACACGTGTTGCGTGCCAGTGACTGAGCGGGAAAATGTACAGGCCTGTTGTGTATATGCCCTCTACTGCAACTCCCCTCTCTTTCTCTCTCTCTCTCTCTCTCTCTCTCTCTCACACACACACACACACACACACACACACACACACACACACACACACACACACACACACAGAGAGAGAGAGAGAATTCAGCTGCACAGGCATATACACAAACACGGACACAGTCAAACACACACACACACACGTACAGAAAAAGGTAGAGAAACACACACATATCCAAACAATGAGAGAAAGCAACAGAGAGAGAATGAGAGAGAGTGACTCCCCCCCCCTCCTTTCACTGACACGTTCAGTTCACCCAGCAGGATGCCACATCCCCCTCTAAAGTGTTTTGGGGGGAAAAAAGGGCTAAAGTGGAGGTAACAGGAGCCAGGCCGCGAGCGCTGATCTGCTTTTAAATCCTCCGCGAGGAGAGAGCTGGGCGGCAGAGGAGGTGTCAAAGCCTGCAGGCCTCGAACTGCTCCGAGTGAAAAAAAAAAAAGGGGGACGCCTTTTGAAGTGCCTGTTTACAATAAACACAACATTAAGACCCCGGGATTAGGGCTCCATTTTCACAGCTGCCCGCCTGCCAATTCCAGAAATGTTAAATATGCTTTTCTTTTCTTTCTGGGGTTTCGGACTCTCCTTCAGGATACAGTGAAATGTGGAAACACAAACACCGTCTGCTTCTCTCCCTCTTCTCCCCGGGCCTCACGCTAAAGCCAGCCGTAACACAAGTGCAGTGTGTGTGTGTGTGTGTGTGTGTGTGTGTGTGTGTGTGCGTGTGTGTGTGTGTGTGTGCGTGTGAGTGTGTATGTGTGTGCGTGTGCGTGTGTGAGGAGAGTGGGAGTGAGAGAGAGAGAGATAGAGAGAGAAAGTGTGAGAGAGAGTGAATGCGTGTGTATGTGTGTATGTGTGTATGTGTGTGTGTGTGTGTGTGTGTGTGTGTGTGAGACTGTGTGTAACTGTACTTCTGTTTTGTTACTCCACGAAAAATCCATCCAAACACAGGATCCACTAACTGCCTGAGGAGCTAATGACATATTTATGAGGATCTGTGTAATGCAAGGTACACAATCTGCCCGGGGTTCGACCGCAGCGCACCTCTCCGCTTATTATTGCAGGATGAAGTGGAGTCCACGCCGCAGATAACTAGTCGCCCAGGAGCTGACTGACAGGCGGCCATGTTTGAGACGAGCTCAGTCGGAGTCAGGAAGGAACACTAAGGGTCCTTTGTGTACCGTTTGTACCCTCACACACACACACACACACACACACACACACACACACACACACACACACACACACACACACACACACAGCAGAGCATAGTCCTCCTACGCCACTCTAAGCCGACCTCATACTGGTCTTCTTTGCTCAGTGGAGAGATAAAATATGTACACACACACATACACACACACACACACACAAACACACACACAAACACACACACAGCGGTTTCACAGGCACTGACATCACTAGTGAGTTTCACAGAGCATTGTTGTTTCCACAGACGGTCAGTCGGCGGTACTCTGTGAAAAAAAGTTACTGGACTCACCCTCTCCGTGCAGGCCGCCGTCGTCCTCAGCTTCTCCTCGATCTCCTTCCCGATCTTCTGCACTGTCACCTGGGTCTGCTTAATGGCCCTCTGGGCAGTGTGGAGCCTGGGGGTGGGGGTGGGGGAGGAGGCCAGGAGAGGAAGCAGAGGTTTAGACAAATCCAAGCTTCGCCATGGTACTTCCATCAACTCGGATGTGTGTGTTTGTGGAAGGGGGGCAGGGAGAGTGGTTAAGGGGTTCCCCACTCCCCCCCCCCCCCCCCCCCCCCCACAAAAACACTTGGACAGCAGCATGTCGACTCATCCCTGTCATGCCACTGCTCAAATATGCTATTGTGTTGCATTGTGTTGTCAGTTCAGTGACCACTCATGAAGTGCTTCTCATGCCTTAACAACAGGAAAGAGAAAGAGAGAGGGAGGGAGAAAGAGAGAGAGAGACCGAAGGAGGAAGAGAGAGAGGGTTAAAGAGAGAGAAAGAGATATGAAGGGAGAGAAAGAAAGAGAGAGTGGGAAGAGGAGAGAGAGAGAGAGAGAGAGAGAGAGAGAGAGAGAGAGAGAGAGAGAGAGATCTGTCCAAGGGTCACTGTCGGAGCAGATCCCAGCTCTGGCCGGAGTTGAAAACCGCGCCGGCATCTTTTTCCCATTAGACCCTTCAGAGATGCACGGCACACAATCAGCGGCATCAGCTCCCTCCACTCCAAAGAGACAGGACCTCAAACTGTCCCCCCCCTCCCCTCCTACCTCCACTGCTCCAAATGAAAAGAACAGACGGAACGAGTTCACGGTGACAGACTTACTGCCACGACTCCAAACAAATAAATACGCCGAAAAAACAGGGTTGGGAAGGAGATACCGAGAGGTTGGCCATTTCATGTGCCGTAAATTTTGCTTGCCGAGAGCTTCAGCGTGTGGATGCAGCCTTGATACATGTGGAATACTGATATATGTGGAATACTGATACATGTGTATTTGTTTTGCTTTTTGCTTGTTCTCTTTACGACTCCCCACTCTGCTGTTCCAGCATCTAGGGTCATTACTGTAGGAGCCTTTAGACATTTTCGACAGATTTACTTTTTTTACAGGTTTAGATTTTTTTTATTTTATTTTTCTTCTGGGAATCATGTTGGACTACAGAAATATTAATAATGCATTCACCAAACTAATATGATTATAAATATTATATCATAAAACCTACAGTACCGTATATCTATATGCAAACATCAGAGGACAGACGCTAGCAATAATCAGGCAAACGGAAACACATGCAATAGACTACAAAAGGTCTCCAAGAGTGTGATCCATGGCATTCCCTATAAGGATCACAGGGTGTCTATGCCGAGCCGAGCCAGACTCTAAATCAAATCATTCATGTTGCAATTGCATTGTATTGTCCCAGTCCTGCGGGAAGTTCAGCTTTCATAATATTCACCTAAACACCCATAGGATGTAGCATTGTCCTGGCATTATTAAGAACCAACAGCCTGACAGAGATTCAGCTCTAAACAACTCAGATCCTGGAAAGAACCCCATATTCAGTGACTGTAATTATTATCTTCAACATAACATCATAACATGCACTTAATTTCCTTCTCCGCTAATTTCATACCAAAATGATTTTCTCCCTATCCGACATGTATAAAATATGGAACTGAATGCGTGCAATGGAATACTGTGGTGTCCCCCAGACCCTGGTAAATGTAATGTCAAGAACAAATCAAATTTAATGGAGAACTAGAGTCCAAACCCTGATCAGATTCTGCTCCCTCCCCCCTCAGCGCGCAGTCACCCCCTGATCTGCCAAGACTCACAATTTGGGTAGCAGGAGCCGCAGATTGCAGGGTTCCCACGATTTTAGGGTCGGACTCGGAACGCCTAATGGAACCGCAGGAGCGCGGCGTCGGGCGCTTAGAGAGACAAATAATCCCGCGTTGATGACAGAAACTTCTGACTGGCCTCAGGCCTGGCCAGCAGCTCCAAGACCATACAGCACTTATGGTCATCACCAGCAGCGACGACCTATAATCTGACTCACGGCCATGAAAGAATAGCACGACGTCTGCGCCGGTGACGATATAAACGGTCGACGCTCCGAGTATCCAGCGAAGTGAGGCAAAACGACTGTCTATTCTGGCCTCACTTCCTGTCTGAACCACATTTTATGTGGGCTTTCATATAGTTTTACTTATAGTTTTATGGTTAAACAGATCGACCCACTTCATTTTTGTGGCTCAGGTTTGCATCGCGCTAGACACACTGTGAGCAATGGCAGAGTGACAGCCATGGAGCTGACGAGGGCCAGGAAGGAGGAAGAGACGTAGTGAAAGCTTATTTAGCCAGAGATCTGCTTCCACTGAGGGAAATACCGATGCTTGCATGACCGCCAGAGAAAGAGAGAGAGAGAGAGAGAGAGAGAGAGAGAAAGAATGAAAGAAAGAAAGAAAGAAAGAAAGAAGAAAGAAAGATAGAAAAAAAGAAAGAAAAAAAGAAAGAAAGAAAGAAAGAGGTGTGATGTCCAATTTATTCTTTTGAGTCAGCAAAAAAAAAGAAAAACACACACACACACACACTTCCCTCCACCAATCCATCCTTCTTTCCCCTTAAAAAAAAAAAAAAAAGAAAGGGCCTGCATCTTCACATGATCTGGTGGTGCTAACGCGTTTGACCCTTTAGCACTTGAGAGGGCGTAATGTGGCCTAACCTCTTTCCTGGCATCCATCATGTCGCGACTTGCCCCCGGGGCTGGGCTCGCTCCACCCTCCACCCTCCACCCTCACGGAGTCGGGCGAGATGGAGGGAGCAATCGTTCACAACGGCTCAGCTAATTTCACCCCTCGTTTCGCCTCACAAGAACACACTAGAAGCGGCCCGATAAGCGCCCGGCGATTGTCGGCTCGTCGCGATACCGCCTTTGACAGGTCAAGAGTCACGCAGATGTTCAGATGTATCAGGTGTTTTTCGAGGGGCGGGGTTCATAGGGGGGGGGGGAGATTTGATGGCTTCTGGCACTGACAAGGATGCAGGAATCTGATATCGGCACGTCGCGAAGATGAGCCGCGGTTATCAGCGCGTCCACCTTCACGCAAGTCTGCCGCCTTATCAGCCCCAGCTGTCTGGGACTAGAAGCTGCCCTCAGCCTTCAGCAGCCAACTGGGCAGTGGAGAGTTAGAGCTGGACACGTACCAACTGGTACACTCTGTGCAGAGAGAAGCGGAGAGATGAGAGAGAGAGAAAGAAAGCCAGAAAGACAGAAAGCAAGGAAAAAATAAAGAAAGAAAGAAAGAAAGAAAGAAAGCAAGCAACCAAGAAAGAAAGCCAGAAAGAAAGGAGAAAGATCTTCAGGTGTAGGGGAAAAGTGTAAAGGTAGAGGGTGAAAGGATGTCTCTGTACTTCAAGAAATTCTGATGACTCTACAGAAGAGCGGCTACATTACGAAAGAGAAAATCTTCAATCAATCAGCCCACGTCTTCCACTCACTTAGGCCCACTCGACTTCTACACGTCAGCCATTAGTGGCCATGCATGGCCTGTGTGGACGCATACATTGGTGTGTTTACGGTGACTGCCAATGCAAAATGGTCGAAATAAATATTCAGTCTTGTTTGTGTGCAACACAACAGCTCCAGCGACTAACAATCAGCGTCATCAGTGAAGACAGATGTGTCCGTTGGCATGCGGAGATAAAGCTGGATATAAACAAGCCAATCAGTGGAAACAGAAGATCGCATCCTCGGCCAACTTGGACAGTATAGGTGCATTAAGGGAGGAAGGACTGTACGAGATGTCCAAAGTGCTTAGGTTTTGCTGCATTAAATAGCATACCATAGGCAGATTTGTTTGGAGAAACATTAGGCTATTTATTCAGGTTTAATCAGAGTATAATCACAGAAAGAATGACTTGTAAGGAAACACAGAACTGGCAACGGCAATCTATACATGTTCCTCTCTCCACATCAATTTATTTTCATCAGCTTTGAATGTGTGAGTCACAGTCACCTTTCTGGGACACTAATAAACTGACCCTGAACACAATAGCGGGAAATACATCAGGTACGAAGAAGGCCATTTAGCACCAAGTTGCACTTCAACACGTCCTTGATGCTGTCTCTCAAATGTGTTTTTAATTTAATGCGCACTTCAAAATATGAATGGTAACATCTGCTTTGTGCAACAAAGTAGTTCTGAAGACATGATTGATCGCATCAATCAATTTGAATTTGTCACGAGAGCTAATGAGAAACATTTCAAAGAAATATTTACAGAAACAAAACGAGGAGACCAAACAAAAAGTGCTAGCGCTTCGCTAGCGGCAGCAGGCCGAAACCTTAGAATAGGAACGCAGATAATTCCGCAGCATCTACCCTAGAAACAGGGAATGTCAACACTCTCACACTGCTCCCATTCTGCTCCCCAAACATCTGCCTTGACATGGACACCAGATAAGATTGTCACTCTGATGGAAATTTCTCAGGGATGGGAAGGGAGGGGGGGGGGGGTTGTGGGGTATTTACGGGGGGTTACACTTCCTCTCCATCTCTCCACACTTCTTTAAAGAGAGAGACGACGACGACACCTATTTACGTGGCAACCTTTATTTAGACAGCGGGCGGAGGTGAGGGGGGTGGTGGGGGTGGTGGGGGCGGTGGGGGCGGTGGGGCAAACAACCACCACCCACGCTTCTCCATCCCACCACAAAACACAGACGACACTGATGGTCCAACAGGAGATAAAAGAGCAACTTCCTGAGGCATACCTGGCTGCACAAAAGGGGCAATGTCACTCACAACCAAAACAAGTTCACAGGGTTCTCTGACCCACATTCACTGACACACAAACTACGCTATGTTGTGATTCTGCCTATAGTGAGTCACTATGAGGAGGGTAAATATTGTGACTGCACTGTTTATCACGGAACACTCCAATTGCACTACATCAACACTCTACACTTTGCATCGGTCATCATTGGCTAATTACAATATTAGAAGTCCACCGGAGAAGACCGTCTATGATCCCCGGGTTGTGTCACGCTCTGTATGACCGAGACAGTTCGGTTAGTGTGCTCAGCGTTGACTGCTGAAGAGACTCGATGGCGTTACACGAGAGAGAGAGAGAGAGAGAGAGAGAGAGAGAGAGAGAAAGAGAGAGAAAGAAAGAAAGATTTTTTATATGATTTTAAAATGTACTTTATTACAAAGTGCAGCACAAAACTTCAGCCACTCCATACAAAAAAAGAGATAGAGAAAGAAAGAGGGATAGAGGGAGAAAGAGAGAGAGAGAGAGAGAAACCTGAAGCTCGGAGACGAGCAACTAACGCACATGCCTGATGAGCAATCAGCTCCTGCCATCAAGGAGGAATGCACTCTAGATGAGAGCAGGGGAGATTAGGGGGCCGGAGGGCTGCGCTCTCGTCTTCGCGCCTGGGCCCTCGGCGGGCTGAGGATGGGGAAGAGACACTTGCTCAAGCGTGACCACATCCAAACACGTCGTCAATGCGGAGGAGGCCTTTTTGCTCTAAACACTGCGGAGAGTTTGCTGGCAGCTTGGCACCCGTCCACAGCACAACATACCAGTTGGCGAGACTTATAAATCACGAAATAATTACCGACAAGCAACGTGCCTTATAAGGGGAAAAGAGCGTGTTCACATTTTTCAAAAATGGAAAACAATAGCCGTTCAGAGATCAGAGATGTCTACTTCGCTCGTAAGAAAATAATAATTACGGACACGAAGCACATGAGGGTAGACCGCTTCTCATCACGTGCAAGAAAAAGGAAAAAACGACTGAAGAGCACAGAGACTCTGAAGACCCTCGAGACAACCCTAAGCTCTGGAGCTGCCACGCTAAGCAGGGCTGGTGTTGTTATGGTACCCTCCCGTGGCAAGGGTAGAAACCTTAGCAGCACTGTTCGCTTCAACAACAGCGTCCTGGGGGTCTAAGGCCAAGTTTGTTTTTCCATAGGGCGAAGCTGGCCATCCTAGGCCTCGGGGAAGGGTGGAGGAGGTGGACGGAGGGTGGTGGTGTTGGTGGTGGTGGACCCTCTCCGGTGGGACGGATGAGGGCTCAAGCTGGATAAACTGGACCTCCTAATCCAGTCCAGAACCTCGGAATGCTCGAGGGCTTCTGGTTCTTTTCGGTTGCCGAGGAAGCCGGTAGCCGGGCAACCCACCGCCTCAGGGAAGGGTGCTAAAGGTAGAGGAAGGACTTAACGCCTCTCTGCATTGGGTCACACCTCCACTCCACAGCCTTGACACACACTCCACACGCTATATACACATACACATACACGCACACACACACACGCACACACTCCTTCCCGTTTGCGTGCGTGTTGTTGCTCTAGGCTTCGAGGGGAAATCGTGAGCTGAAAGTGTTGAGCAAACGGATCAAATTCCACTTCATCTGAAAGTTGTTCTCATAAATCAAGCAATTAACCAGTCTAACACAAACCACTAGGATGATTATAGCCGTTCTGGTGACAAACAAAATGGCTGTCTGGATCCACAATTCTCTGGTTGTTTCATCATTCTCACAGAATCCAGAGTTACTGTATATTCGATAGAAAGATGATAGATGGGTACTTTACTTAATGATCTTTTGCATTATTGAAAAAGTTTAACTATAAATTGAAACCAAAACTCCAAATAAATGCCAATAAATTAAGAGTCTGCACTTTCCTCAAGAATCGCTGAATCAAACATCAAACTGGATGAAGTGCAATCAACACTCAGTCTAGATTTGCATGCTAACTAACTGATAAAATACTCACCTAGCCCTAACCCAGACCAATCATACCTCAGACAGAATATAAATAAACGCTCATAAACACCAACATAACTCAGTAAACATACATGATGAAAGGAGAATGGAAAGACAATACAATATTCAATCATATGCATACATGTAAAACATTACAGGCCTCCTGCTAAGGACAACCACAAATAAAAGTAAAACTCAGCAGCACGAGCCAAAGTCGCGAGTGAGCCGCGAGAGGGCCGACCTCAACCCTGCTCTCCGGAGACCGACGGCTCTTATGACAAAAGGAATGGTTCTCGCTTTGCTAAACGACTGGTTTTAAATGAATAGGCTCAAGATGTGTCTCCTTCTCCTCTCTCTCTCTCCCTGACAAGTCACGGCTCCGCTCTCCCCGAGTGCCGCCCCTCTACTCATCAGGTTAAGTGGAACCGACAGCTCGATCACTGACAGCTTCCCTTAGTCACAACCCCGACGCGGCCACAACAGCCAGGATAACAACGGCAATTAGTCCCGCTACGCCGAAATGCGCCGCTTTCAAACGCCCGCAGAGGCATTCCCGCTCGCGAGACATACCAACACGAGCACGGGAGTCACTGCTGTCACAGGGCCCGACTGTCGCCCAATTTAGTCATCACGGCCACGTTTTATGTGAAGAAAGGGGATAGATTAAAACATGTCTCTGAGGTTGTCCTGGGTTCATCCTCTTGTACATTGTGTGCGTGTGTGTGTGTATGTGTGTGTGTGTGTGTGTGTGTGTGTGTGTATGTGTTTCAACTGAAATAAGAGGGAATGGGACATGTCTAATTAGAAACAAAAGGAGGATGAATAGGACTCCTCTGGAGAGGAAATGGTGAAGGAGACAGCACGCAGAGTACACAGAACCGCGCCAAAGCAGAGGGTTTGCCTTATGAGGACCGGACTGACCTACAGCAAACCAAGGCCCACGCCGCAAGTGTCTAGGATCTAAGAGAGGCTGAGTGTCTGTGAATGTCTGTGCTCTAAGGTCTGCGCTCAAAACAGGAGAGTGTTCAACCTCAGTACCTCCTGAACCTCAGAACATCCTGTGGTGGGTGTGTGTGCATGTGTGTGTATGTGTGTGTGTGTGTGTGTGTGTGTGCCAGTGTTCTGTGTCCAGCCATAATGCCAGGTCCCCTCAGATCTTTCTGCAGTCTCATTTGGGTCACAATCACAGCAACTCTGAACGCAAACCAATACATAGTGAAATGTTGCCACCTAGTGGTACAAATGGGTATTTATTGATGTTAGGACACCCGTGTTCTACAACAACGGAGTCTACAAATGGCATCAGAGCGTCAGAGAATCCTTAACATGCATTAGGATTGTTTTCTTCCTTCCTTTCCTCATCAGCCATCTGCTCGTATCGAAAAACATAACATGCCCCATCTGTCCCTCTTGGCACCTGTACAGAATGGCGCACGACAAGACAACTCGGAGTGAAAGTGCTGATGGTGCACTACCTGGTGGACAGTAGAGGAACTGCAGGGCAACGGCAGCAAAAAACAAAAAACACCTAGATGACTCAGCATGTTGGTGTAGGCTGCGGTCACTCGGTTAATATGGGGTCAGGGGTCTTCCACTTCTGTGTCTGTGCACGAGTGCAGTGTACTGTAACTGCACAGGAGAAGCTCTTACCTCAGAAGAGAGAAGACGCTGTAGGAGTTTCGCACAGAGCTCTGGTCCACCTGAAGCAAGCTGTTCTTCTTCCTCTCCGAGTGATCCTGTCACAGTGACACACACACACACACACACACACACACACACACACACACACACACACACACACACACACACACACACACACACACACACACACACACACACACACACACACACACACACACACACACACACACACAATCTCAATTTGATTCTGTTTTAGCTCAAGAGAATATATCTGAGGACTCAACCTAACCAGAATAATAACACACAAGAAACAAACAGGGAAACTCTTGTCTGCCATTTGGTAAGCTATACTAAACACTTCAACCCAACAGTAAGCATCATTATGGGACATGTTGGAAAACTGTCTTATTACAGTCATTACAGCCCTGAGTGTGGGATGTGTTGCTGATAAACAAATGCCTCTCCACAACAGTACTCTGTGCCCAGGTTTACATCACTACTAAATCCAGTCTGCTAAAAACAGGAGGATGAGCTCACAGCAGTCACAGCAAAACACACCAGTGCCACCAGCTCTCTTACTGAGGGCCTCTGTAAAACCTCAACAATGTTGATGACCATTCAAACAAACAAGCGCTGTCCGAACCACACCTCAGGACACTGAACTATGCTCTATCAACATGACCTTTACTTCCATTCACTTTCACTCCACAGGGTACAGTATGTTCTGGGATGGGGTGAAAGAGGACTACGGCCAAGGGAAACAGTGGGCATTTAACCTTGCCTTGTAATAAACGTAATAAAGGCCATAATATAATAACTTGTCAATAATGTAATACAATTTCTGAACCAATAACATAACTTTTTGCCAATAATGTAATAAGTTGGATGGTTATTATTTTATCATCTGGGTCAAAAAAAAATAATGCAATAATCTCCTTATTTCATATGCTTTCAGAGAATGTATGGTTTAAGTGTGTGTTATTGTATATCACATCCTGAGAGTATATGCTTTTGCACCAAGCCACCAAGTTTCATGAGCCCCGGTGTTTCGGTGTCCCGAGAATCGTTGACCAAAAAGTCAGCAAGAAACAAACGAAACCTTTGACAACTTGTAAACGACCTCAATGCTAGATACGCTTGCAGCAGGCATCATAAATATTCCTACCGCTGAGAGAAAGAGAGAGTGAAAGTG